>NC_084551.2:17322500-17372500 GCF_033978685.3 Nerophis lumbriciformis
TACTTACGTATAAAATACTACACGGTCTAGCTCCGTCCTATCTTGTCGATTGTATTGTACCATATGTCCCGGCAAGAAATCTGCTTTCAAAGAACTCCGGCTTATTAGTGATTCCCAGAGCCCAAAAAAAGTCTGCGGGCTATAGAGCGTTTTCTATTCGGGCTCCAGTGCTATGGAATGCCCTCCCGGTAACAATTAGAGATGCTACCTCAGTAGAAGCATTTAAGTCCCATCTTAAAACTCATTTGTATACTCTAGCCTTTAAATAGACCCCCCTTTTAGACCAGTTGATCTGTTGTTTCTTTTCTTTTCTCCTCTGCTCCCCTCTTTCTTGTGGAGGGGGGGGGGCACAGGTCCGGTGGCCATGGATGAAGGGCTGGCTGTCCAGAGTCGGGACCCGGGGTGGACCGCTCGCCTGTGCATCGGCTGGGAACATCTCTGCGCTGCTGACCCGTCTCCGCTCGGGATGGTGTCCTGCTGGCCCCACTATGGACTGGACTCTTACTATTATGTTGGATCCACTATGGACTGGACTCTCACAATATTATGTCAGACCCACTCGACATCCATTGCATTCGGTCTCGCCTAGAGGGGGGGGTGTTACCCACATATGTGGTCCTCTCCAAGGTTTCTCATAGTCATTCACATCGACGTCCCACTGGGGTGAGTTTTTCCTTGCCCTTATGTGGGCTTTGTACCGAGGATGTCGTTGTGGCTTGTGCAGCCCTTTGAGACACTTGTGATTTAGGGCTATATAAATAAACATTGATTGATAAACATAAACATTGAACTATCACTGCAGCAATCCACCAATCAGGCCCGTATGGTATAATGGCCAGACGTAAGCCATTTCTTAGTAAAACGTTTGCCAACCTGCACCTGAAAGACTCTCAGACCATGACAAACAAAATTATCAGGCCTGATGAGACAAATATTGAACTATTTTGCATGAATGCCATTCATGTTTGGAGGAAACCAGGCACCATTCAACACAAGCCCAATGCCATCTCTTGCCCATGGTGGTGGCAGCATCATGCTGTGGGGATGTTTTTCAGTGGCAGGAACTGGTAGACTAGTCTGGATAGAGGGAAAGATGAATGCAGCAATGTACAGAGACATCCTGGATGAAAACCAATGCTTCCCATTCAACCTGATGGAGCTTAAGAAGTGTTGCAAAGAGGAATGAGTGAAACTGCCCAAAGATAGGTGCCCCAATATTGTGGCATCGTATTCAAACAGACTTGAGGCTGTAATTGCTGCCAAAGTTGCATCAACAAAGTATTGAGCAAAGGCTGTGAATATTTATGTACATGTTTTTTTTGTTGTTGTTTTTTTTATAAATTTGCATTTAAAAAAAAAATTGTCATTATGTGTAAAATTTTGAGGACAGACATTAATTTATTGCATTTTGGAATAAGACTTTGACCAAAAAAAATGTGGAAAAAGTGAAGCGCTGTCAATACTTTCTGCATGCACTGTATTGTCAGGTATTGGCGGTGGTAGGAGAAAATTGTTTCTCATTCAGAGAGGGAAATTATTTTGGTACACTTTAGTAAACTTTAGTACCCTACTATGTTGCTGCGTGATTTGTGACTGTTCGGACACCTTTTGAGAACAGCTATTGTAGTACCACATTACGGTAATTCTTTAATTGATCAGTATACACAGCAATAACTGGAAATGTTGTCGATATTTAGTCAGTTTTTAATAGATTTTTTTTTTTAGAGGGAAGAAATAAACATAACCTAAACAACTTTCAACAACTTAGTTGAAATAGTACACAACTTAAAAAGAAAGAAACTAAAACAAGGAAAACAATGATGAATGAAACAAAACAAAATACTGTATGCTTGTGGGAACATACGTACATTTATTCTGTCTTTTCACCCTTTCAGTACATATCGTCAAAAGGGTGCTTCCATACCAAACATAAATAGAAAATATTTTTTTCAAAACAAATTGCCCACTTCAGACATATTTTCTTTTACAAATCTTCCCTCAAATGTATTACATGACTCAATTTTCCATATTTCTTTAATAATGTCTGGGAAAGTTTTCTTTTTGAAATACTTTGACAGCGGTTGTTAAATGTGGCCAGAAGACTGAGAATTTGTCAGACACGTCGGCATTCAAAACAAAAGGTCTAGGACAGTGGTTCTTAACCTGGGTTCGATCGAACCCTAGGGATTCGGTGAGTCGGCCTCAGGGGTTCGGTAGAGCCTCCGCCGCAGCGGTCAAGACACACCAGACTCATGAATTGATTAACGTGGACCCCGACTTAATTAAACAAGTTGAAAAACGTATTCGAGTGTTACCATTTAGTGGTCAATTGTACGGAATATGTACTGTACTGTGCAATCTACTAATAAAAGTTCATTCAATCAATCAATCAATCAATTGTGTAAATAAAAATTTCTCCCTGTCGGCCATGCATAACTTGATCTTTGATTCTTTAAAACATGCATTTGTAGACCTATTAGATTTGTATTTGAGGAACAACGATCTACAATATGTTTTTTTCATTAAACAACTGGACTTCATTCAATAATGTATATTTGGGTTGTCTGTATTTGTGGTCCTTTTGGTTGTAAATAAACCTTGCAACACACCTGCCCAGTATTAGCACTATTATTGTGAAGGCCAGACATATTTGACTGGTGGGAAAAAGAGAGCGCTTGACGGTGGCCGTGTTTGAATGAGAGACTGGACTGTTGACAATAACAAATATATCTAGAGTTTCTGCCTGCCTGTCTCCCTCCCTCAATACTCACAAATTTGTGATGAAAACTGTCATTCTCTACTTCACCCCTGCATCCAGAGAGACAGCAACAGTGCTGCTGACTGGTTTATTGTGGAGAACATACATTCCTTGGGTAGTTTTAATGAAGTTTAACAAGGTTTTCTTCTAGCCACCTCCTGTTCTCCGCTCCACTTGGGTAAGCCTCTTCAAACCATGTCGGTTTATAAGACGCTTTGGGGCCACTGGAAATCTCAGGGGTCAAGGCAACTGTCTGTGTTTGCCGAATGGTAAGTCGGCCCCTGTTGGGTAGTTTCTTAGGGCCTGATTTACTTAAGGTGCAAACTTGATAACACACGCAAAGCTGAGCTATTGAACGTGTGCAAAGTGGATTGCATCTGTTAAGTGAGCAGAGTAAGGCGTGCGATCCATTTTGCGTCTCTGTCTTTATTATCATACAAAATATATGTTGATCGTCAAAATGCCCACAATACTGGGAGGAGAAGACGCAAATATATTACACAGCATGCACATTGTGATTTATTAACTTTCATCACCGTTTTGCGAGCGATATTTTGTGTTTTATTTAGCACGTGCAAACTGCTGTGAGAAAGGATTAGTGCTCGGGCTACAAAGACAGACGATTGACAGAGAAACCCCCATCGTCAACATATTTGCATGGTCTGTCAGAAATAAAAAATATCAAACATATCGTCTTTTCAACAACAACCTTTTATAATTTCATAGATGCATGCTGGTCGACTTAGGGGGCTGATTAAAATAATTCAAATAATGCGTTTTGGTGTCTGCTGGTATTTTTTTTTTAATGCTGTTTATGTTTTTATTTCAATTATAAACATATCTCCAATGTGAAAAATGCTTATTGAAGTATGCATTTTTTTGTGTGTCGACCACAGTAAATGCAGCCTCTCTCCCATGAGCGCACTTTCAGCATTGAACAAAAAGGAAAACAAAACTGTGTCTACTTTGGACTGTGTGTAAAATGCCCATAAAAAGTGGTAGATGTTAGACTTAGACTTAGACTTCCTTTATTGTCATTCAAATTTGAACTTTACAGTACGGATAAGAACAGAATTTTGTTGCATTAGCTCGTTGTAGTGCAGGATAAAAGAGCAATAAGGTGCAAATATAAATAGATTTCCTGTACAGATAAATATATTGCACTTTTGCATATGCATCCACGTTTATGGATGTATGTTATACTGTCTTTATAAGTTAAAGTTAAAGTTAAGTTAAAGTACCAATGATTGTCACACACACACACTAGGTGTGGTGAAATGCGTCCTCTGCATTTGACCCATCCCCTTGTTCACCCCCTGGGAGGTGAGGGGAGCAGTAGGCAGCAGCGGTGGCCACGCCCGGGAATCATTGTTGGTGTTTTAACCCCCAATTCCAACCATTGATGCTGAGTGCCAAGCAGGGAAGTAATGGGTCCCATTTTTATAGTCTTTGGTATGACTCGGCCGGGGTTTGACGATCTCAGGGCGGACACTCTAACCACTAGGCCACTGAGTATAGTCCAGCGAGTTAATCCGTTTTTTTGGGGCACTAAGGGGATTATTAAATATTATTATTATTATTATTATTATTATTATTATTATAATAATAATTATTATTATTATTATTATGTTCCCTGCATGTTTGAAAACATAGCCAACACCACAGGTAGGAGCATGATAAAATGAATGTGCAGTAAGTAATAGGGTATATCTGTGTATAGTACAGGCAATACCCTCAGTTAAATCTGAATTGTACACGCAGTTTTAGCAGATCACAAGCAACACGCCCACTAATAGTACACACTATTTCATATATTGCACACACTGTTTAGCGTGTGGCATTAGGATCTTAGTAAATCAGGCCCTTACTATAGTTTTGTAATATTTTGGATAAATATTCCTATGTATTAATTAAGTGTTAACCTGTGGCCCTTAAGTACGCGTGTGAACACAGTCCACTGTGCCCTCGCAGTTCTAATCGCACGCTAGCTAGAGTAGGAACCCCTGTAAAGTGCCATTTACACGCTCTGCCAGCGATTTATGTGCGTTTGTCACGTGCTGATTACGTAACATAGCCGTACGTACATCCATCAGATTCCAATTTGCAAACCATATTATACTCCGTGACACAACAACATTTACAGCCATTAATGGCAAAAGTGATAAATCAGCTGCGAATCACCAGCAAGAAAGTGAATTATTTGGAACGATCACTTAGAGGTCTGATTTATGTAATATGACAGTAATTTTGACAGGGGTATTTCTGCCTTATCACCTCTTATCCCTCTCTGGAGCTCTTAAAGTCATATGTCACAATGTGAAAGCTTTGCAGGTCAGTCTCGAAGGCGCACGCGAGCAAGAAAGCTGGTCCTTGCCCTCCTGATAGATTGCATTTATGAAAGCTGCAATTACTTGATTACCTCGGCACTGCAGCTCCCACAGGATTCACCGCGGCCCTATAATTTCATTCAAATTACCCATGAACCTTAGCCCGTGGTGTCAACAGTAAATCTAATTGTGACCCCGCCGAGCGTGAGTAATATTATCCGCGTCATCACAATGGCGATAAGCTGTTGCCTAAAGGGGACCTATGGTGATTTCAATCTACATTTAAAACACTATTTTGTGGTCCAGGTAGTAGCAGCAGTGAAACCTCGATTTACAAACTGAATTGGTTCTTGAACAGGGTTTGTAAAAAAAATAAAAGTTTGTATAGTGAAACAACTTTCTCCATAACAAACAATGTAAATATGAATAATGGGTTCCCACCTCGACACAAGTCCATATTCAAGTGAAGGTTTGTAATCTTTTTTATGGAAGTCGGCAGACCCACCAGCGATCCTGTTCTGTCTCCCTGTAATGTTTGTCTGCTCTTGAATGGGATTGTGCTGAAAATCTTAATGTCCCCTCGGCATACTTGCCAACCCTCCCGGAAAATCCGGGAGGGTTGGCAAGTATGCTCCCGAAATTTAGCGCCTCTCCTGAAAACCTCCCGGGACAAATTTTCTCCCGAAAATGTCTCGAAATTCAGGCGGACCTGAGTGACGTATCGACAGTCTGTTTTCACGTCCGCTTTCGCACAATAAAATAGCGTGCCTGCCCAATGACGTTATAACTGTAGAATGATGGAGGGCGAGTTCTTGGTTTCTTATGTGGGTTTATTGTTAGGCAGTTTCATTAACGTCCTCCCAGCGCGGCAACAACACACAACAACAGCAGTCACGTTTTTGTCTACCGTAAAGCAGTTTGTCTGCCGTAAACAGCAATGTTGTGACACTCTTAAACAGGACAATACTGCCATCTACTGTACATGTATATGTGACAATAACATCTACGGCTTTTAAAAAGTGCACAACTGCGCACACAACAAGGAGACGAATCAGAATGCATCATCAGAGAGGGTGTTCAGCATGGTTAGAAAAAGAGTGACAGAGAATAGAACAAGGATGGACAATTCAACCCTTAACTCAACAATCAGTAGATGAGTGTTATGTGTGTGTATATGTGTAAATAAATGAACACGGAAATTCAAGTATTTCTCTTATTTATATATATATATATGGCTGCAGGATTAGGTCTCTGCTATTTGCAGATGATGTGGTCCTGATGGCTTCCTCCGGCCAAGATCTTCAGCTCTCACTGGATCGGTTCGCAGCCGAGTGTGAAGCGACTGGGATGGGAATCAGCACCTCTAAGTCCGAGTCCATGGTTCTCGCCCGGAAAAGGGTGAAGTGCCATCTCCGGGTTGGGGAGGAGATCTTGCCCCAAGTGGAGGAGTTCAAGTACCTCGGAGTCTTGTTCACGAGTGGGGGAAGAGTGGATCGTGAGATCAACAGGCGGATCGGTGCGGCGTCTTCAGTAATGCGGACACTGTATCGATCCGTTGTAGTGAAGAAGGAGCTGAGCCGGAAGGCAAAGCTCTCGATTTACCGGTCGATCTACGTTCCCATCCTCACCTATGGTCATGAGCTTTGGGTCATGACCGAAAGGACAAGATCATGGGTACAAGCGGCCGAAACGAGTTTCCTCCGCCGAGTGGCGGGGCTCTCCCTTAGAGATAGGGTGAGAAGCTCTGTCATTCGGGGGGAGCTCAAAGTAAAGCCGCTGCCCCTCCACATCGAGAGGAGCCAGATGAGGTGGTTCGGGCATCTGGTCAGGATGCCACCCGAACGCCTCCCTAGGGAGGTGTTTCGGGCACGTCCGACCGGTAGGAGGCCATGGGGAAGACCCAGGACACGCTGGGAAGACTATCTCTCCCGGCTGGCCTGGGAACGCCTCGGGATCCCCCGGGAGGAGCTGGACGAAGTGGCTGGGGAGAGGGAAGTCTGGGCTTTCCTGCTTAAGCTGCTGCCCCCGCGACCCGACCTCGGATAAGCGGAAGAAGATGGATGGATGGATGGATATATATATATATATATATATATGTATATATATATATATATATATAATAAAATAAATATATATATATAACCATAATAAATACATATATATAACCAAAATAAATATATATATATAACCAGTCTACATGTGCTTTGTGGACTTGGAGAAGGCATTCGACCGTGTCCCTCGGGAAGTCCTGTGGGGAGTGCTCAGAGAGTATGGGGTTTCGGACTGTCTGATTGTGGCGGTCCGTTCCCTGTATGATCAATGTCAGAGCTTGGTTCGCATTGCCGGCAGTAAGTCGGACATGTTTCCGGTGAGGGTTGGACTCCGCCAAGGCTGCCCTTTGTCACCGATTCTGTTCATAACTTTTATGGACAGAATTTGTAGGCGCAGTCAAGGCGTTGAGGGGATTCGGTTTGGTGGCTGCAGGATTAGGTCTCTGCTTTTTGCAGATGATGTGGTCTTGATGGCTTCATCTAGCCAGGATCTTCAGCTCTCGCTGGATCGGTTCGCAGCTGAGTGTGAAGCGACTGGGATGAGAATCAGCACCTCCAAGTCCGAGTCCATGGTTCTCGCCCGGAAAAGGGTGGACTGCCATCTCCGGGTTGGGGAGGGGATCTTGCCCCAAGTGGAGGAGTTCAAGTACCTCGGAGTCTTGTTCACGAGTGAGGGAAGAGTGGATCGTGAGATCGGCAGGCGGATCGGTGCGGCGTCTTCAGTAATGCGGACGCTGTATCGATCCGTTGTGGTGAAGAAGGAGCTGAGCCGGAAGGCAAAGCTCTCAATTTACCGGTCGATCTACGTTCCCATCCTCACCTATGGTCATGAGCTTTGGGTTATGACCGAAAGGACAAGATCACGGGTACAAGCGGCCGAAATGAGTTTTCTCCGCCGGGTGGCGGGGCTCTCCCTTAGAGATAGGGTGAGAAGCTCTGTCATCCGGGGGGAGCTCAAAGTAAAGCCGCTGCTCCTCCACATCGAGAGGAGCCAGATGAGGTGGTTCGGGCATCTGGTCAGGATGCCACCCGAGCGCCTCCCTAGGGAGGTGTTTAGGGCACGTCCGACCGGTAGGAGGCCACGGGGAAGACCCAGGACACGTTGGGAAGACTATGTCTCCCGGCTGGCCTGGGAACGCCTCGGGATCCCCCAGGAGGAGCTGGACGAAGTGGCTGGGGAGAGGGAAGTCTGGGCTTCCCTGCTTAGGCTGCTGCCCCCGCGACCCGACCTCGGATAAGCGGAAGAAGATGGATGGATGGATGGATATATATATATATATATAGCTAGAATTCACTGAAAGTCAAGTATTTCTTATATATATATATATGTATGAAATACTTGACTTGTTGGTGAATTCTAGCTGTAAATATACTCCTCCCCTCTTAACCACGCCCCCGCCCCAACCACGCCCCCCCACCCTACCTCCCGAAATCGGAGGTCTCAAGGTTGGCAAGTATGCCCCTCGGGGATTAATAAAGTATTTCTGATTCTGATTCTGATTTTTATTTTTGTTTTATTTTTTATTAATCACTCCGACAAAATAATACACAACAACGCCATAATAATACAATTCCAATTCCAAAACCAAACGCGGCCCAGCAACATTCAGAATAGCAATCATCAGAGCAATTGAGAGGACAACACAAACATGACACAAAACAATCCAAAAGTAGTCAAACAAAAATGAATAATATCAACAACAGTATCAATAAGAATTCCAACATAACAGTGATTAGAAATCCCTCATTGACATTATCAACACAGTCATTTATTAAAAATATAAACATTAAAAAAATTAACAATAGTGTCACAGTGGTTTGCACTTGCATCACATACTTTATTATAAGCTTGACAACACATGGTGTCCAATATTTTCCACAAAGATAAAATAAGTCATATTTAAGGTTAATTTAATAGTTATAACAAAGGTTTGTAATCTTTGAAGTGCTATACTGTACTGTATATCAAACAAACATAACAAGGGTGTGATGAAATAACTATTTTATTAAGATAAAACAACAAGCTACACACACTCACACATTCACACACAAACACACAGACACACACACACACACACACACACACACACGCACACACACACACACACACACACACACACACACACACACACACAAAAGTCCCTTTGGTGTCCTCACAAACGATCATAAAAAAAAAAAAAATCCTTAACACTAACAACCATATTGCTACAATCCATCCATCCATCCATTTTGTACCGCTTGTCCCTTTCGGGGTCACGGGGGGTGCTGGAGCCTATCTCAGCTGCATTCGGGCGGAAGGCGGTGTACATCCTGGACAAGTCGCCACCTATTCGGAGTATTGCTACAATATTAATATTAAAAAAAATCAAATGTTAGTTTATCGTCGGCAAAGGAGCAGACAAACAGAGGGAAAGAAAAAAGAGTGTGTGCGTGCACACTTGAAAGAGGCGCCACTTAACGAGAGGTAGCTCTTTTGCTCTGCTGTGAAATAAGTCTCCTTTGGCATATTTTTCAGAAAAGTCCGGTCTCATTACAGGTAAAACTTGTTGTGGTACGAGGTCTGCTTCGTCGATTCTTCCATACTTATGAGCGCCATTCATGTACGCCTTGCAAAAAAATAGATACGTATATTTTTTAAACTCCACAGCGACTCTCTCCTTCTTTCCATGCTAATCTTGTGTCTTTTTGGGACTCCTATTTAGTTAGTAAAACTGACCAAACTTGTCAAAAGGCAAACAAATACAGAAAAGGCCCACATGCTGAAGTGCTGAGAAATGACCAGTAGTGTATCGGGAAGCGGCATGACGCAGATGGTAGAGCGAAGGTGCTTTCGACTGGAGGGTTCCAGGTTTCATTCCAGCTTCCGCAATCCTAGTCAAGGCCGTTGTGTCCTTGGGCAAGACACTTCACCCTTGCTCCTGATGGGTTTTGGTCAGCGCCATCAGTGTGAATGAGTGAATGTGATGTTTAATGTAAAGTGCTTTGGGTATCATTCCAGTTATAGTAAAGTGCTATATCATTATCATCATTTACTCTGACGTGGAGGGCTTTGCCTCCACAAAAATGCCGTGCCCTGCTTTTTGCCTGCGGGCAAGACACAAAATGAATGAATGAAGCGTATTTGCACAGAGACATGGTTCACGCAGAGAGACATATTTGGCCCAATCTAAAAGTTTGTAATTCGAAACGTTTGCAAATAGAAATGCTCGTAAATTGAGATTCTGTCAGGCATGTCACTGACAGTTTAGTTATGTTTTTGTTTTTCCTCTGTGTTTGTTTTATTTCCTGTCAGCACTCTTATTTTTGTTCAGTTTCCTGCTTGACTCCCTGAGCGCTGTTTCCCCTCAGGCTGCGTCTGATTGGCACCTGGCCACACCTGGTGTCAATCAGCCGGCTGCTATTTAGACCTGCCTTGCCCTCCAGTCAGGGCTGGAGTATTACTAGCTGTATGCTGCGGACTGTTTGCGGTATGCTGATAGCTGTTTGCAGCTTGCTGTCTTCTCTTTCCTGTTTGCTGGTTCCTGTTCGCTGTTTCCAGTTCACCTGTTTTCCTGGTATCCTGTTTCCTGTCTCCTAGTTCCTGGTTTGTGTTTTTCCTGCATTTTGTGGACATTAAATCACGTTTTCTGCACCAAACCTGCCATCTCTGCATCTTGGGGTTCGTCACCACCTTTACCTGACAGATTCCACTTTATTAAATGTGCTTTGGTGTTCAATTTGTGTACGTTTTGCTTGTATAACCTGTTTTTTTAAGTCTGTCTGCAAGATGTTTGTTTGAAAAAGGGTTCCCAGATGGCAAATTCAAACACATTCAAAATTATCATAATTTATCTTTTGAAAATGTACACTATGACAATATAAATCGAAGTCATCACTGCAATTTTTTCCAGACACTGTCAAAAATAAACTTCATAAATGTTATATACGGTATGTTCCGGGCCATAGGGCCTATAAGGCGCACTGCCGATGAGCGGGTCTAATCAGGTCTATTTTTATACATAAGGCGCACCGGATTAACAGGGCGCATTAAAGAGGTCATATTATTTTTATTTTTTTCTGAATGGAAAACACTTCCTTGTGGTATACATAACATGTAATGGTGATTCTTTGGTCAAAATATTGCATAGATTATGTTTTACAGATCAACTTCAAGCCTCTTTCTGACAGTCTCTTCAGGGTGCGCCGTTTTGCGGGCGGTCTTATTTACGTGGCTCACATTCGCCAGCGTCTTTTCTCCGTCATCTTTGTTGTAGCGGTGTAGCGTGCAAGGACGGGAGTGGAAGAAGTGTCAAAAGATGGAGCTAAGTGTTTTAATGACATTCAGACTTTACTTAAATCAATAACTGAGCATCATCTCCTCATCCGTGGCTCACTAGTGCAATAACAACGCCGGAAATGTGTCCCTCGAAAAACCGTTCGACCGTAACTCTCTAAAAACTAAAGTTCCTTGGGTGAATAATATAAATTCACTACACCGGTATGTTTAAGCGCTTTCATGGCGAGTTTACGGACAGATATAAGTAAGAACTTTACACTACTTTATATTAGAAATGGCAACAGCGGAGGATGAATGTCCCATAACAAGAAGATAGAAAAAAAGAAGAAGCTTATCAACTATGGAGTCAGAAAGGACTACAAAGATAGATAGATAGATAGATAGATAGATAGATGGATAGATAGATAGATAGATGGATAGTACTTTATTGATTCCTTCAGGAGAGTTCCCTAAGGAAAATTAAAATTCCAGTCGGCGGACGCACGCAAATTTTCAAGACTTATGCGGATCCCAAGTACAGATCAGCAGGTACCAGAAGGTAAAAAAAAGTCTCTTTTGCATAATATTGCGAAACAAAATGCCAGATAATGTCTAACCTTATACACACACCAAAATAATACTCTAAGCACAGTACAATCCATCAAGCAGTGCAGTTTCATAGCTTACCAAAGTCGTACTAAAACATTTTGATAGATTTTTGAGCGCCATGTGTAATGTTCTATATTTTCAATGGAACATATAACATTTTTGTATTGTTTACTTGAGTCATATTCCAGTCTCCACATATATCTTATGTGTGACTGCCATCTACTGGTCACATTTATCATTTCACCATGTACCAAATAAAATAGCTTCGAGGTCAGTAAGCACAACCAAAATTATTCCGTAAATTAGGCACACCGGGTTATAAGGCGCACTGTCGGGTTTTGAGAAGATGAAAGGATTTTAAGTGTGCCTTAGAGTCCGAAAAATACGGTAGATTTACCCGGTCACAAAAATAAGTACACCTGCATGCTCGCCGATCGATTCAGACTCAAAAGTTTTTTAGCAGCATTTATGTTCCTGAATGTCACGTCGGTGTTATGATGTGCATCATAAGAACAAATGCAAATATAGCTTTATCCTACCTTTTTTGTGTTTTCCTCACTGCAAGCTTTTGCCAAAATGCATGAACTCTATGATTTGACACTTTGGCTTTGTTTAGCAAGAGTATTCAACATTGTAAGTAAGAAAAAGCAATTCATCACGGATCCCCTTTAAAATCGACTTCACCTCTGAAAAGAGTAGAGTAAAGGAGATAAAACAGGTGCCACTGACCCGACAGACTGTGAGAGCTTTAAGGCTTGTATACGCTCCTGACCATGTTCACCATAAGTATCCCCACAGGAGACGAGTAGAAGATTATTTTCCATACTCTTCACTCCGGAAACAGACTGACCTCTGTGGACCTCCCAATATACACACTCCTGCGGCAGCCTCACACCCTGAAGACTTCACAACGACAACAACAACAAAAAAAAACCCTCACCGCTGGGAGGGTAGGAGCCCTCCTATGGTCCACCATCTTTGGCGCGGCATGGAAGCAGTACTTCAGAATCAAACAGAGCTATGACATTTTCAAAGCACCATAGTACTCTCCAACTTGCACATTCAAGGTGATCAAGTTGCAGAACTCCAACAAAGATTCTCATCACAGAGAAGCGCCGCACGACGTGAAAGCACCGTGAGGCCGCCGTTGATTTCTCATGCATTCATAAATTCATTAGTCTAAACTTTTCAGAGTATCAGTTACATTAAGCCTCATTAACTTCTTTTTTCCTGCTTTATATTAGCTAATTAGCTCAGGGGTGGCCACAAATTAATTACCATCTTCTACAGCCTTGTGCAATTGCATTGTGTTTATTTAGTCTCTTCTATTAACTTTTAATCTTCCCCACTCGTAAAAACAGGCAATTAACATTTTTTGATAAACAAAAATGATGCCAGCTCAGGGATAATCAGCAGCTCTGCATGTCGCCGTTACAAAATTACCCTGACAGTTAATTTGACCCTCGCACCAGCCTCAGTCCACACATAGCTCCTTGTGATGAGTTTGTATGTAGTTAAAGAAGTGTGTGTTACCCTCCTGTCTTTGTTTTTGCACGCCATTATAAAATGCACAACCCTTTCATTGATGCAACTTTGAAGCGTTTTAATTGCGGACGCTCCGCGCAATCAGCCAAGTCATCTCAGTAATGCGTGCAGATGTCTTCAATTTACGTCAGTGTATTTCAATAAACCAACACAATGGCTGCTTCATTAGCCCATTGATTCATTAATGTAGCCATCATTCTTCCTCATATGATACAAAGGGTAACAGTAATGATAACTCCAGCCATGGTCCACCTCCTGTTATAGCACCAGGTTGCTATCGGCTTTGATAAAGAGGCCCATTTATACGTTGTCTCTGAGCGGTGGGTCATTCTTCTCCATATTTGGTCTATTGACCCGGGTTGTTCCTTTTATTACAAGTAGGTTTTTTTTTTCCCTTTTATTGAAGGATGATTACATTGAATAATGTCAAGCGAGGGGCGAAAAGATCGACCAGGATAATGACGTTCCGGAGAAGGGGAAAGTGATGGGGTAGGTGAAGGGGTCGATGGCTACACTCGCCCTGTCTTTCTGTGCAGCCTCGCAAATTGAGTCACATCTTTGCTCATCCATTATTTAAGGCCGATTGGACTCTCTTGGCAACTATGGATTTGATAATCATTCTCATGTCCATATTAAATATGTGACATAAATATCACAGTAGGGGCCTGTCGATAAGATAGCGGCAGCGTGAAACAAGGGCGTAAAACAAACTGTACGGGTCAGGCTTAGATGAAAGCAGATGTTTCCCTGCCCTTAAAGAAGCCACTAGAGAGTATAGGTCGTTAGGATTGTATGTATCCTTCCATGAGCAACAAAATGACATCACAACAGCCCAAAGATGACTTAAACATGATTTAAAACGACAACAATAACAATGTGAAACATTCATTCATTTACAACCATGCAACTATATAGAGACTAGATATGTCCCTATCCTGATTATGGGATCGGATATTTGCCTTTTTTTTTTTTTACTGATCGGTGTTTACCGCAGCTGTGTTCCAGTGTTTACATGGCTAAAGATTGTTCTCATGTGAAAGATTCCTTTAAATGGGATGCACACTCAGGGAGACACACTACATTTCCATATTCCTTGTAACACATATGTGTGGAAGGGGCGTGGTGTGTGCAGATGCCGGCCATGAAGCATCAGACAGGTGAGTGGATATCTCAGCTGAAATGAGTTATCTAATCACCTGTTCCTTTATTAGCAGCGTCGGAGACCATGAGGGGGAGATGGCTGGAGAGCAAGAGGAGAGACAAACCACCTAAGAGACTGCTGAAAAGCAACAGAAGACTTTGAAAAAAAGGAAAAATAAAGACTATTATAAAAGCTGCATCTGAGGGTTGTGCCGGTTCCTGTGGTCTTAGAAGAACCCCGAACAAACAGACGTTCACAAGTGACGCCCAACAAAAAATCACGGTTTGACGCGTAGCCAATGCCTCGGGTCGACGAGCTCCTGGATCGGCTGGGCACTGCTCGTTTTTTCACGACACTGCATTTAAAGGGGAACATTATCACAATGAGAATCAGCACCTCCAAGTCCGAGTCCATGTTCTCGCCCGGAAAAGAGTGGAGTGCCATCTCCGGGTTGGGGAGTAGATCTTGCCCCAAGTGGAGGAGTTCAAGTACCTCGGAGTCTTCTTCACGAGTGAGGGAAGAGTGGATCGTGAGATCGACAGGCGGATCGGTGCGGCGTCTTCAGTAATGCGGACGCTGTATCGATCCGTTGTGGTGAAGAAGGAGCTGAGCCGGAAGGCAAAGCTCTCAATTTACCGGTCGATCTACGTTCCCATCCTCACCTATGGTCATGAGCTTTGGGTTATGACCGAAAGGACAAGATCACGGGTACAAGCGGCCGAAATGAGTTTCCTCCGCCGGGTGGCGGGGCTCTCCCTTAAAGATAGGGTGAGAAGCTCTGTCATCCGGGGGGAGCTCAAAGTAAAGCCGCTGCTCCTCCACATCGAGAGGAGCCAGATGAGGTGGTTCGGGCATCTGGTCAGGATGCCACCCGAGCGCCTCCCTAGGGAGGTGTTTAGGGCATGTCCGACCAGTAGGAGGCCGCGGGGAAGACCCAGGACACGTTGGGAAGACTATGTCTCCCGTCTGGCCTGGGAACGCCTCGGGATCCCCCGGGAGGAGCTGGACGAAGTGGCTGGGGAGAGGGAAGTCTGGGCTTCCCTGCTTAGGCTGCTGCCCCCGCGACCCGACCTCGGATAAGCGGAAGAAGATGGATGGATGGATGGATTATCACAATTTCAGAAAGGTTAAAACCATTAAAAATCAGTTCCCAGTGGCTTATTTTATTTTTCAAAGTTTTTTTCAAAATTTTACCCATCACGCAATATCCCTAAAAAAAGCTTCAAAGTGCCTGATTTTAACCATCGTTATATACACCCGTCCATTTTCCTGTGACGTCACACAATGATGCCAATACAAACAAACATGGCGGATAGAACAGCAAGATATAGCGACATTAGCTCGGATTCAGACTCGGATTTCAGCGGCTTAAGCGATTCAACAGATTACGCATGTATTGAAACGGATGTTTGTAGTGTGGAGGCAGGTAGCGAAAACGAAATTGAAGAAGAAACTGAAGCTATTGAGCCATATCAGTTTGAACCGTATGCAAGCGAAACCGACGAAAACGACACGACAGCCAGCGACACGGGAGAAAGCGAGGACGAATTCGGCGATCGCCTTCTAACCAACGATTGGTATGTGTTTGTTTGGCATTAAAGGAAACTAACAACTATGAACGAGGTTTACAGCATATGAAATACATTTGGCAACAACATGCACTTTGAGAGTGCAGACAGCCCATTTCAGGGCTGTCTGCATTTCAATGTTTTTAGGCTAAATTATTGGTAAACACAGTTTATGTATAAAAATGAATAACGTTTTCATCAATTAATATATTCTGTAGACATACCCTCATCCGCTCTCTTTTCCTGAAAGCTGGTCTGTCCAGTTTTGGAGTTGATGTCAGCATCTGCTTTGAGTGTCGCAGGATATCCACACATTCTTGCCATCTCTGTCGTAGCATAGCTTTCGTCGGTAAAGTGTGCGGAACAAATGACTGACCATTTCGTCGGCTTTCCCCACAGCCTCGTATTTTGAACAAATTTCGTCCAATTTCTTGCCCCTTTCGCATCTTTGGGCCACTGGTGCAACTTGAATCCGTCCCTGTTCGTGTTGTTACACCCTCCGACAACACACCGACGAAAGTGAGAAAATGGCGGATTGCTTCCCAATGTGACGTCACGTTGTGACGTCATCGCTCCGAGAGCGAATAATTGAAAGGCGTTTAATTTGCCAAAATTCACCCATTTAGAGTTCGGAAATATATGGTCTTTTTTCTGCAACATCAAGGTATATATTGACGCTTACATAGGTCTGGTGATAATGTTCCCCTTTAACCAAGGGCTACTGGCAGATTCCCTTGTCACCAGAGTCCCGAGAAAAAACAGCCTTATCCACTCCGGAAGGTTTGTACCAATTCGTGACACTTCCGTTTGGTTTGTTTGGTGCGCCCGCCACGTTCCAGCGCCTCATGGACCGAGTGCTGCGCCCCCACGCGACATACGCGGCGGCATACGCAGTGGCATACCTGGATGATGTCATCATCCAGAGTAGCGGCTGGGAAGAGCACATGCGACTATGGCCACTATAGTCTTAGTACTGTTTGTATATTGTTTTCATCCTGGGGTCACATATGGGAAGTAGTCAAATCAGATGTTTACATGGAGGGTTTTTCCTCTGTGATAAAAAAAGGGATAAACGAGGAAGTACTTTAGCTGCAGCCAGAGGTGGGTAGAGTAGCCAGAAATTGTACTCAAGTAAGAGTACTGTTACTTTAGAGATTTATTACTCAAGTAAAAGGAAGGAGTAGTCACCCAAATATTTACTTGAGTAAAAGCAGAAAGTATGTTGTGAAAAAACTACTCAAGTACTGAGTAACTGATGAGTAACATACACACACACATATATATATATATATATATATATATATATATATATATATATATATATATATATATATATATATACATTGATATCTACAGTATATAATTTATATGTATTTATTTTGCTGTTTTTGTTTACATGTTAAAGATGTTTTAATGAATATACATGCATGTTTAACATATAGATTCCTTTCTTTCATGAAGACTAGAATATAAGTTGGTGTATTACCTGATTCTGATGACTTGCGTTGATTGTAATCAGACAGTAGTGATGATTACGTCCACGTTTTCAAATGGAGGAGAAGAAAAGTTCCTCCTTTCTGTCTAATACCACATGAAAGTGGTGGGTTTTTGGCATCTTATTTGTACAGCTTCCATATTCGTTTTTATACACTTTAGAAGAAATATATTGGCGTCAAACTCCTTAGCTTGTTAGCTTGTTTGCGCTGGCTTTCGGAGACTCTTGTTTTGAAAGCGCAGGCGCGATGGAGCGGCACTTTTATTGTGAAGACAGGAACTGTGCAGTCAGTCTTTAGGCTTTTGACGGGATGTACGGTTGAAATAAAAAAGTATCTTTTTTCCTTCACACTTTTGATTGATTGATTGGAACTTTTATTAGTAGATTGCACAGTACAGTACATATTCCGTACAATTGACCATTAAATGGTAACACCCCAATAAGTTTTTCAACTTGTTTAAATCAGGTCATGTGACCACCTGGCTCTGTTTGATTGGTCCAACGTCACCAGTGACTACATTTGATTGGTGGAACGAAGTGAAACGTCACCAGTAACGCAGGCACTTTGAAGGTCTGTCTGACAGACCAAAACAAACAAAGCGTGCATTAACAGATCGATAAAAATTAGTAGCGAGTAGCGAGCTGAATGTAGATAAAAGTAGCGGAGTAAAAGTAGCGTTACTTCTCTATAAATATACTTAAGTAAAAGTAAAAGTATGTTGCATTAAAACTACTCTTAGAAGTACAATTTATCCCAAAAGTTACTCAAGTAGATGTAACGGAGTAAATGTAGCGCGTTACTACCCACCTCTGGCTGCAGCCTTGTTTTATCATATATTACTGCCTTTGCATAAGTCCATGTTTACTTCTGTGTGCACAGTAAATCAACACAAAATCCGTACTTTGTAGCAATGTTCACAGACTCTAGTACATGGCTTGTTAGTTCCCGACGCAGGCGAGTGATGATGGTCGTGGACTCGTGGTTGAGGGAAAAGTTGTTTCTCGTTGAATGCTCAAAAATGTCCGACGCATTACAACAATCAGCCTTAATGCATTGTTGCAGCTCAATGATTTTTGAGTCCGTCATGAAATGCGATTGGGTTTAGTAATCTGTAAATTGTGTTTTATTTTTTTATCCAATTTTTCTCTCTTTTATTTGTTTTTATGTCTTTTGATATGTAGCACTTTGAGATTCGTTGTCAAATGAAAAGTGCATCATAAATAAAAGTTATTATTCTTATTATTATTATTGACATGTTTAAGGACGTGACAAAAATGAAGATTATAAAGACTTCCTGACTACTGTCTGCTTCCCGTCTCAGTATTTCCTTTCTATTGCGCTTTTACCCAATCTCACTAAAGCAGTTACAGTAACAATCCACATTTTATGTTACCAATGCAGTAAATTGCATTGAAACACGGAAGTAAAGCGCCACCCTCTGCAGGCGGCAAAGCACACCAGCCCACATTCGCTCCAGTGATGTCGTCTCACGGCGATTGAAAAAGTATTTTCTTGTTGGCAGAAGGACTTCATATGGCTTTGGATCTGAGACTTCCATTATGTAACATTTTCTTTGTGCATTTCTGCTTGCTAATTTGCCATTTGTACCCCAACAGCAACTGGACGTCATTACATTTCCCCACGCTACGGAATAGTCTGAAGCTACAGAAGATTTAGGACACATGGTTGTGAATGGCGCGTTTAAAAAATGAGTGTACATATATGTATATTTATATATATAGTGTATTAGGGCTGTCAAACGATTAAAATATTTGCGTTAATCGCATTTTGTTCATAGTTAACTCAAAAAATGTGTGATTAATCGCAAATATATATCATTTTTCATCATTATTATGTGTACCCTAGACCAGTGGTTCTCAAATGGGGGTACGCGTACCCCTGGGGGTACTTGAAGGTATGCCAAGGGGTACGTGAGATTTTTTAAATATTCTAAAAATAGCAACAATTCAAAAATCCTTTATAAATATAAATAAAAACCTATCTTTTTTTCCAAATAGTTCAAGAAAGACCACTACAAATGAGCAACATTTTGCACTGTTATACAATTTAATAAATCAGAAACTGATGACATAGTGCAGTATTTTACTTCTTTATCTCTTTTTTTCAACCAAAAATGCTTTGCTCTGATTAGGGGGTACTTGAATTAAAAAAAATTCACTGAAAAAAGGTTGAGAACCACTGCCCTAGACAGATCATTTTCGAGTTTTAACACCATGAAAGGACAATTAATTTGCTTTCATTAAATATGCTTTTTTAAACAGCTCAACAGAAAAAGGAAAAACATGATTTAATGACAATTTAAAAAAAATGCCAACTGTGTGGATTGATGGCATTAGTTATTGACATGTAATGTGTGCGTACGCATATAGACATTTAAGAAAAACTGTGATGAAACTCTTACAAACATGTTGAGGCCAGAGAAGTGTAGTACACATGAGTACAAAAGTACATATCAGTGCATTCACACTAGTCCAGGAGGGCCCAACCTTTTTTTCTGCCAAAGGCCCCGTTAAGATACAGTAGATTAAAGAATGAGGGGTCCACCTTTACGTTATTCACTTTTCATTGATGCCACTCCGGTGTTTGTCAAAATCTAAAATTTCAGTCAGCACACAAATACCAAACATGTAATGTTTTTTTTGTTTTTTTTAAATTAAATTTAAAAGTGTGATCAGAAATTTTTAAGTTATCAAGATAACTCTTGTTATGCAAATTTATACTAATTGAAAACTGACATGATTTGATCACAAGGCTTTCAAAGGGTTAAATTAGAAAAAAAAAACATTGCATATTTGGTAGTATTGTTTTGGACTGAAGATAATTGAGAGATTTGAGCAAAACAAGTAAAACAAAATAAAAATATCCAACATATTTGTATGCCTTTTGGAAAATTAAGAACTTTTGACTTAGGCTTATTGTTGAATAACTGTCAGCGTATCACCCCAATGAAATAATTGGAAACGGAAATTGTATTATTATAAAAAAGTATGTATTGTATAAGACAATAAAAAAATATGGCTAAAATACATCAAAAATGTATTGAAAGGACAACAAATGGCAGTTTATGTCCCCTGAGGATTAAATTACTGTAAATATCCCTTAAAAAAATAAAATAAATACAATGCTATTTTTGTGATGGCATCATTTCTAGCACAACTCTTCTGTTGGGTATCATTACTTCCTCGCCATGTTGTTTTTTTCAATCAGTATAAAGCACATTTTAAGTGAGCCATATTTGATATTACTGTTTACTGAACAAAGACCCATGTTTCTTGTATTACCATACACATTTTGAAAACAATTTATTTTTTGTATTTGAATAATAAAATCTTATTTTCGGAAAAATATAGATGATGAATTGAACTGGAATAAAGTAGAAATGTTAAGTGGGAATTAAGTGAAGGGATGAAACTAATGAGTGTCAACACAGTGACTAACATTTATAAATAATTATATATAATAATTAATTTATGAATTATAAATAATATTAAACATTGCATTTCCTTTAATTTGTCCGAACTGACATGTCTATAATTTGTTAAATACAAGTGATTGGTGTATAAATCCACAGTAACGGGTGCACTTACAGTAAAAAAAAAATAAAAAAATTATGAAGTCTTAGACTGACAGAAAAAAAACAGTTCATATTCAAATGTATCTTTGTGGGGAAATAAGCGATGTGTTAGGGGGGGTAAAGAGGTTGCATGCATGCTTGTAAGTGGCACATAAATAAGGCTTGGAGAGGGCTGATAACAAGGACCAGCATCTGCCAGGCAGGCAGGCAGTATGTCTCTCTCTCCATGGTGGACTCTTCGTCTCCTGTGATTTTCTCCAGCTGCTGGCCATGAATACTGGCCTATGCACTGGAGATTAAAGCACAACACATGTTTCTCTGCAGGCTACACTATACATCATCCTCCTGATAACCCGTGACAAACGCTCCCACATATTGTCTCAGAGCAAAGGCGGAATACGGAGGAATGATGTTTAGATGTGAGAAAAACACGGGCCGGGATGTTTAGAGGACGCAGGCAGGTGAGGAGGAAAAAAACCTGCTTCCCTTTATGCAAGAATGATTCATGCATTTTGTTAGTATGGCAATATTTAAGGTATGAGCTAATCTGTCAACACTATAACATAGTTGTGTATGTTTTGCGTTTTGTAAAATAATTACAAATATTAAATTGTCAAACATTTTTTGCAAGCAAACTGATTTGTTCCTGTAGTTTCTTGCATTGAGCAAAGAAAGCACAGTACCAAGTGAAATTCCTTATGTGATGATCATACTTGGACAACAAGACTGATTCTGAATCTGATTATGTACTTATAGTTTCCAAGCAGTATAACATATTGTCTATATTTACAGGATATTTCTATTCAGCACTTAGCAGGCTGCAGTGTAGATATGGTAGCACTTGGCCCATGTACAGGTAGTTGAAGACAACACTATATAATAATCTGTTAATCTGATTAGTCACACTTTTGCATTTGGATTAATCATTATTAATCATCATTTAAATTAACTTGAAAAAACCCCATAGTATTTGGACACAAAGGCAATTTTTTGTCAGAATGTCATTCAGGAACTTTTTTTTTTTTTTTTAATGTTTTGAAAATACTTTTTTACAGTTTTATCTCATCAAGTCCATTCAGGGTGTATTTTAAAGTGAAATTTGCCAGCAGGCTCAACAGTCGGAGTCTCCTCAATCATCTTTATACAGACATATGCATTGACCTGATCCCTGACCGTATAACAACACGTGCCATGATTAGGGTAAAGGAACTTGTAGGTTTGAAATAAATTGCATAATTAATCTGCATATATACATGCTTTTTTTTGTGATTAATCACATGAGTTAACTCATTACATTTGACAGGCCTAATTTTAGTATTATTTTTTTACCTTAACTAGTTGTTAAGGTAGGCATAATGTGCCGTTTATATTTTTTTTGACTGGCTTTTGAAATTGATTTTAAAATGTCTGAGAAAACCTAATTTTCTGTAAATTAGAAATTATATATATTTTTTAAAAACTTTACCAAATTAGAAGATGTTAAAAAACAGACTTAACACTATGGGTGGTTATTACATTATTTTAATATAATAGGTCGGTTAACAAGTCAAAGTGGGCATTATGTTAATAGTATAAACATATAAAAAATTATTTGTCTAAAAGATGAAAAAAAAACCTTTGATCTAGCTCGGATTGATCGCTATCAATTACAAATTAACTAGGGACAAAACACAATTAATTGTGATTAAATATCTTAATCGTAGAACTTACTACATAAAGAAATTAGGGCTGTCAAAAATAAATATAAATAGATAAAAATGAGAATAAATGAATATACAAATATAAATAAATAAATATAAAATAATATTGTCAAAAAATAATGATTTAACTCATGCTATTAATCACATAAAATTATGGCATTATTTGCATATTAATTTCACAATTTAGTGTGAGCGGACATGCTTCTTTCCCTTCACCGTGGATTGTTACCTAAAACTTGAGGCTGGTTGTTATACAGTCAGTAATCGGGTCAATGCATACGTCACTGCAAAGATGAGTGAGGAGACTCCGACTTTTGTTCACTTTAAAATACACCTGACTGCACTTTAGATACATCTGTTACCAAGTTTTGAGCACATAAATAACGTGCATGCAAATAAAACAAGTACAAATAATTGCTGTGTACCTTTCAGAAAAAAAAAAATCATTTGTGTACAATTATTGGGGTGTTTTTCCAAGTTAATTCAAATCGTGCAATAGCTGTGAATAATCTATATTAATCCAAATTTAAAAGTGTGATTAATCTGTTTGAAAACGTTATCATTTGACAGCTATTAATATAAAAATATATCTCAAGATTGCATTATAAAGGTTTTGAGTGCAATGTTTCTGTGCGAATAAATAAAGCTTTCTCCCATTAAAAACAACATCCTTCGGTTTAATGAGAGTACTTGAGTATAGGTAAGTATCAGTGAAGCAGGGAAAACAAATTCAATAATAATTAACTTGGGTCATCTACTCATCAGCTATGGCTCATAAACCTTGAAGAAAATTTCCCCGAGAACTTTTCCAAAGCCTCCAAATCTCCACCTGCCCCGAGAGAGAGATGCTCTCCCCTCCGACAAAAAAAACAACTTGTGTTTCAGACCTACGGACAGACTGATAATGTGCAAAAACACATTAACCCTGCACAGTTTATGATATGCATGAAAGTGTGTTTTATTGTGGCAGTAAATTGAAACTACAGAGGATGGACAAAGAAGAGAGTGGAGCTACATTCAGGTCTTGGGGAGAAAAAAAAAAACACTTTCTTCTATTTTTTTTCTGTCCTCTATCTCGTACACAGGCCAGACAAAGCACATTCCCTTAGTGCGCCGGCCTTTTTGTTGTGTGTCGTATCGCTGCTCTCTATGCCAGCTGTCAGCTGGCTGTAAAGCTAATATCAAGGCCGCCTCTGTGCCTGGCAGACCCAATCAGACTCTGGAAGCCGGGCTGATTGGACTGACATACTCCATCAAACCCAGCATCACGGCGCCTCTGACCAGACGCTGGGGTCTGACTGCTTCGGACATCACAAAATAGGCTAGTTTTTTTTTTTTTTTTTTTAAACAATCTTAATAAAGAACAACAAAGGGTTCTTTCACAGCATTTTGACCTGGAAGAGGAGTTTTGGACCCACTTTTCAGTCAACCTTATTTGTCCCTATATTGAAGCATGTGCATTGCATTTAATGCAGAATAATAAAGGGTTGCTGGAACTTCAAAAATATTTGAAATCTGTTTGCTATTTTGTATACTGATCAACTTTAAGAAGGAGCTATTCATAGATCGTCATTTAGTATTAAAGCATGTGGCGTTCTGCCTTTATACTGCTTTTGAACTCAACATCTTAACTTAAGATGCCGCATTTCCAAATAAAACTATAACAACATATCATTTGGCGGTGACTTTAATCATCTTCGCCCGCAAATACTGTAAAATTGAAAAAAATTGGGCAGAACATGGCATTTTTGTGGGGATGATGCACGGCTCTGGAAGCAACATTGTAATTATGTTGCATAATTAAGGAAGCACACTCAGCTTGTGCGTAAGAAGGTGAGAATGCGAGGGGTTTGCGACATCAACAGGAAAAACGGGTGGAAAGTGTTTACAGCAGTCAGCCCCAGTAGGCGTATGTCAAAGGAGACCCATATGTCTGCCCTGCGGCCTCCCAGAGAAACTATTCGCTGTATTGCATTCAAAATGTGAAATGTGAGACTTGGAAGACAACAAACGCAATAGCAGCAAAAGAATCAACTTTTTTATTTTTTTTTTTTTTTTTTTTTACTTTATTCAAATGAAGTGCATATTTACAGAAGTGAGGGGAATCCTAAATGTATGACAAGGAACATGGGGTACAAGAAGAAAGGGGATTGTGCATTGTCAGATGTGCCAATAAATGGAAAGTTGTTTGTGTAGAAACTTAAAAAAACTGTTCAACAGATAAAAAAGAAGAAAGGTAAAATTCAAGATAGTGATGACAGATAATAGCCATGAAGATTGTCTTAGAGATTTTGCTATTTTAAAAAGGAGGAGAGAGGAGAGAGCGATACATAATACAAAAATAATCCAATATACATATATGTATATATATATACAGTACAGGCCAAAAGTTTGGACAAACCTTCTCATTCCAATGCGTTTTCTTTATTTTCATGATTATTTACATTGTAGATTGTCACTGAAGGCGTCAAAACTATGACACTTGTGAAGTGAAAACTCTTTAAGGTGACTACCTCTTGAAGCTCATTGAGAGAATCCCAAGAATGTGCAAAACAGTAATCATAGCAAATGGTGGCTATTATGAAGAAACTAGAATATAAAACATTTAGTATTTAGTTATATAGTTAAGTACATAACTCCACATGTGTTCATTCATAGTTTTGATGCCTACGATGTAAATAGTCATGAATATAAAGAAAACCCATTGAATGAGAAGGTGTGTCCAAACATTTGGTCTGTACTGTATATATATATATATATATATATATATATATATATATATATATATATTAAGGCTGTCAAAACAAAGTTAACGCGATAATAACGCGTTAACAATGATTTTATGTATTTGTATTTATCTTTTTTGTTTATTTTTTTCAAGTGAGGCAAGGATTATTTGCCACTTACCAACATTTGCTGGTCAAATATATTTTTAAAAAAATAACCTTTTGCTTTTCACTCCTAAAGAGGATCTTTTATGCAAAACCAACTTTTCTTACTTATTGGTTTCTGTTGTTGTGTATCTGGGAACTGCAAGTCCCAAAAATCTTAAATTAAACCATGAAGGATATAATAAATAACCATATTGCTTTACTTTATACTTCCTCTCATCGAACCATTTAGAATTTGCCCAATGTGTGACGTTTTTCCCAGTTGTGATATCAGCGGAAATCTAAATTTTTGGTAGAAATTTACTGAATGTCCGTGGTTGTAGTCTGACGCTGTAATCAATAAGCTCCTTCTTTTTCTGTATCCTCTTGTTGTGGGGCAGACTGGCTCGTGCATGTATATATATATATATATATATATATATATTTGATTATATATATATATATATATATATATATATATATATATATTTGATTATATATATATATATATATATATATATATATATATATATATATTTGATTATATATATATATATATATATATATATATATATATATATATATATATATATATAAGTAAAAGAAATACTTGAATGTCAGTGTTCATTTATTTACACATATACACACACATAACACTCATCTACTCATTGTTGAGTTAAGGGTTGAATTGTCCATCCTTGTTCTATTCTCTGTCACTATTTTTCTAACCATGCTGAACACCCTCTCCGATGATGCATTGATGTGTGGCACGCACAAAAGTGCTTTCATCAAATGCATTAGAGTCTGGAGTCTTCCATCTCTCCCTAGCATGGCCCAAAACCGGTCAATCTTTGCTTCCTGAGGAAGATCTTCAGTGCCAAGCACTTGGTAGTCCATTACTTCTTCCTGGAGGCTATCCAGGTCCAATCGCAGCTGCGGCTTGGAACTTACAAGCTGTTATGAGAGTAGCGTATGTGTGTGTGTGGCCCTTTAAGAGGTGAGCATGTGAGGTGAGTGACGTCAGTGAGTGTGTGGGCGAGAGAAGAGAGGGAGCGGTAGCGTGAGTGCGGGCGGGACTAGTTTGTTTTGTGTTGGATTGGCTGTGTGCAAGCAATCAATAAAGCAAGATTTGCAACTAATCGCCGGACTCAGGCAGGAAAGGTGCAACAAAGCGTATTTCTTCATCTTACTCGTCGTCGGCGTCGCCATGGCTGTATCTTCCTCGTTCTTCTGCTTCGTCTCCTGGTTGTGTGCGCAGTTGTGCACTGCACTCTCTAAAAGCCGTATATGTTATTGATGTTATAGATGGCAGTATTATCCTGTTTAAGAGTGTCACAACATTGCTGTTTACGGCAGACAAACTGCTTTACGGTTTGTATGTTGTTACCGCGCTGGGAGGACGTTAATGAAACTGCCTAACAATAAACCCACATAAGAAACCAAGAACTCGCCCTCGATCATTCTACAGTTACAATGTGTTTGGGCAGGCACACTGTTTATATCGTGGGAAAGCAGACTCAGGTCCGCATGGAGCTGGAGGGGGCGTGGCCTCCAGCTCCGCCTGAATTTCGGGAGATTTTCGGGAGAAAATTTGTCCCGGGAGGTTTTCGGGAGAGGCGCTGAATTTCGGGAGTCTCCCGGAAAATCCGGGAGGGTTGGCAAGTATGGTTTACACCTAGCTAGACATTGTTTAACTATATTGCCTTTAACATGTTGATTATATAGGCGACTGACCCAGTCACTTAGCTTTTCCACATACCATCCTAACTCACAGTTTCAACTTTTGGTTCTTCTTAAATGTATATTTAATGACTTTGTACTTTTTGCAATCGTTGAAATTGTAGTACCTTTACCTGAGTGAAGCAGGTAGCTTGGTATTGGTGGTGTGGCTCAGGGTGTAGAGTGGTTCAAACTCAGATTTAGTTTAGTTTAAAACCCAGATAGCAGAAGGAGTACAAAGATGGGCGTCGTAACCAAACCGTGACTTACAATGGTTGGCCAAATATTTAAAAGATATGATGCAATCGCTGTTAAATGTACCAGCAGCATAATTACAGGCCTTGTTAATGCGTTGCTCCTCCGATTAAGAGAGGATGTGACATCATAGACACAACAATTCAGTGCATGCATGGATGCTTTCAAGAAACTTTCAAACCAAGTGATTCAACGCCTGATGAGGTTTCAGCCAACCATCCCTGGTAGGTTTTTTGCCCAAGACTTTTGTTTTTAATTATACATAGAAGATTGTCAGAGCCTTCTGTAATGTACGAGCAATATTGAAGTGCCATCACAATCAGTCCCAATTCAGATAAGTACAGGCTGCACATAGCTAGACATTGTTTAATTGTATTGCTTTTAATATGTTGATTATTTAAGAGACTGACCCAGGCACTTAGCTTTTCCACACACCATCCTAACTTACAGTTTCAACTTTTGGTTCTTCTTGAATAGAGTTGTCGTGAAAGTTAAAAAATAAATGTACTTGAATCATTTAAAAAATGTTCAAGACTACCTACACCAGGGGTATCCAAAGTGCGGCCTGGGGGCCATTTGCGACCCGGCCCCGCCACACATTCTGGAAATGCTATTGCAAAAATTTTAAAAAAACATTAAAAAAAAGTGGAATGAGGTGAAATCTAATCAGAAAAAGTTGCAATGTTGACACAAAGCTATTCAGGCTGTTTTTTTTCATTTGTCTATCTTTATTTTTCTTTTTTGCCATTGCTAAAAAAAAAAAAAAAAACTCAATGTTGTAATGAATTATTGACCTATTCAAGGCTCCAATTATTTCAAATATTTCACTTTAAAATGTTTCATGTGGAAAATATTGCATATATTGTGTGGTTGCCATACAAAAACATCAATGTTTTCTTTGACAAAAGAGCATAAAACAAACAACATAATAATTTTAAACGAAAATCGACAGATATATCTGAAGTTGATCTCATAACTTAAGTGTCGAAAGTAAAAAAAACAACTAATAAAAATGTGTCACTCTATGAGTGGGGCACCTTTTGGATCCCAAATATATTTAATGGGATTTTATTTATCTTTTCACTGTGATTACTCAAAAATAATAATGAATTAAAATCAATGGTGTCCTGCATTATTGATCTTTTTAAGGCTCTAATTACTTCACATCAAACATTGCTTTATGAATGTTTTGGGCAGTGGGGGAAATACTGCATATTCCAGTTTTATTATATGAAACAAAGTGGTCTTTGACAGAAAAGGCATACAAACTTTTTTTTAAACTTTATATCAACCTGAAGTTGATATACTGTAGAGATTTACTGTAAGCATTAAGTTAAAATAATAATAATAATAATTTGACTTGTTTTTAACATTTTAATGACTTAGACCCTTTATGGGGGCTCTAAAGGTAAAAAATAAAAATAATAATCCATATATCAATCAATGTGTATTTATATAGCCCTAAATCACAAGTGTCTCAAAGGGCTGCACAAGCCACAACGACATCCTCGGTACAAAGCCCACATAAGGGCAAGGAAAAACTCACCCCAGTGGGACGTCGATGTGAATGACTATGAGAAACCTTGGAGAGGACCGCATATGTGGGTAACCCCCCCCCCCCTTCCCCTCTAGGGGAGACCGAATGCAATGGATGTCGAGTGGGTCTGACATAACATATATTTTGTTATGGTTTGAAAATGAAAAATATCTAAATGGCCCCCGCAAGCTTTAATTTATCCGTGTGCGGCCCTCAGTGGAGAAAGTTTGGACACCCCTGACCTACACCCACTATATAAATGCAAAATTGTTTGTTCCTCCCGTAGAGCGGAAAACCTAGCATGGGCCCTAACATCATTAAATCTCACCTTGAAGCATTTACACACAGTACCAGCATTTTTGAACAAGAGTGAACAAGAGACAAAGGTAAAAATATAATACATTAATCTGTGGCAGCATAGGAGACAGTTATGCATCAATGTATATTTTGTATCTCATTGGACATAACTGTGATGTGTTCAAAAACCCTTGATTAAAGTTCAAAACAGAGGCGTCAACATAGGTTAAAAAGACACTGGGAGATATAACCCCGAGGAGATGCACTAATTATAATCTAATCATAATAGTAATTATAGTATTATATTTAGTATTATATAGTATAATTATGTATCATTATCATTCGTTACCATTCATGAATCCGCTGATCTCTACTTGACATTCTGAAGTAAAATCAATCTTGAAAGATTCATAATCATATTTAAGTAAGTAATGACAGGTTAGATGATTATTTAAAATCATATTCTGGCCACTTTATATTTAATTTGTTGGCACTTTTGTGTAACTTATTAAAGAGGGTTTACCTCGACATCTTTTAGATATGTTAATCCCATCTTTTAAAAGTTAAAAACCTAACCAAGTTTTTTACATGTTTTAAAAAAAAAACTGGTTCTAACCAAATCCATGCAATAATTTGATATGTAGTCCATGTAAACAGACCAAGTGAGTGTCCATGCGTTTGGGTTTAAGGTGGGATGGGGAGACGCAGAATTTGGTACTACGCTCCTGGCAGTGTCAGTCAAGACTGAGCATGGTTATCTTCAATAAGGCAACATTTTGTATTTGATTTCAGTAGATTTTTCAGGTGTATTTAATGTTATAGCTAGCGAGTGAATAAATGTTGTAGGGCTGGTATAAAAGCTCAAAAATACTTCAATAGTAATAAAAGTGGAGAAGTGATGGTGGAAAACAAATGAAAATGTATGCCCAATAAAAAGGTGTGACATTTGTTTTTTTGTCACTTGAGTCCAACAGCGTGTGAAAAGGCCTGAGACACAATTATGGTTTCATTCCTCCTTGTGGCAATTGTTCAGTGACTCCACTGAAGGTGCGGTTGGATTAATGATACATCTATTCATTATCATTTTATATAGCCAACATGCAGATTCAGTTTGTAATACAGAGAGACAAAAAAAAAAACAAATTAGCAGAAGGCCTAAGGAATATTTTTTATCCTCGGCTCTGTTTCCTCATGGCATATGGCTACCTATTTGCAACAAGAGTTCATTTGCAGATATATAAAGAAATCAGCACAGAGACAAACAAAATTATGTAATAAAACTCAACCAATAAGAAATATTGCCAGCAGAACATATGGCACTGTCAAAAATGATCACTTTCGACACCCAACACAAAATACTGGCGAGTACATTGTCGACACCCCAAATGAATTAATTCACTTCATTATAGAGAAGAAAAGGTAGGAGTTATAAGCACCTCAATTAGAGCAACGCTATAAAGTGAAGATAATGTATACGTGGTTTCTTTTCATTTAGCTGCCATCTGTTTGTTACAACTGAACACACTGTAATATTTTGCTTTTCCTTTGTTTGTTTTTGTGGTGAGGATGAACGAAGGATGACTGATTTGCAATCACTTGAAATTAATTTATTGTGTTTGCTTTTACTGTATGAGATACCATTTGTTTATTAGACATTAAAGGCCTACTGAAACCCACTACTACCGACCACGCAGTCTGATAGTTTATATATCAATGATGAAATCTTAACATTGCAACACATGCCAATACGGCCGGGTTAGCTTACTAAAGTGCAATTTTAAATTTCGCGCGAAATATCCTGCTGAAAAAGTCTCGGTATGATGACGCCGGCACGTGACGTTACGGATTGTAGAGGACATTTTGGGACAGCATGGTGGCCAGCTATTAAGTCGTCTGTTTTCATAGCAAAATTCCACAGTATTCTGGACATCTGTGTTGGTGAATCTTTTGCAATTTGTTCAATGAACAATGGAGACAGCAAAGAAGAAAGCTGTAGGTGGGAAGTGGTGTATTGCGGCCGACTGCAGCAACACAAACACAGCCGGTGTTTCATTGTTTACATTCCCAAAAGATGACAGTCAAGCTTTACCATTGGCCTGTGGAGAACTGGGACAACAGAGACTCTTACCAGGAGGACTTTGAGTTGGATGCGCAGACGCGGTACCGTGAGTACGCATGCAGCTGCGGCTTCCAAACATTTGATTGCTTGCCCGTACGTGCATGCCACTATGTGCATGTCACGTACGTAACTTTGGGGACTTTGGGGAAATATATGTGCTGTATGAACTTTGGGGAGGTGAACGGTACTTTGGGCTGTGGGATTGAGTGTGTTGTGCAGGTGTTTGAGTTGTATTGGCGGGTTATATGGACGGGAAGGGGGAGGTGTTTGTTATGTGGGATTAATTTGTGGCATATTAAATATAAGCCTGGTTGTGATGTGGCTAATAGAGTATATATATGTCTTGTGTTTATTTACTGTTTTAGTCATTCCCAGCTGAATATCAGGTCCCACCCGCCTCTCACAGCATCTTCCCTATCTGAATCGCTCCCACTGCCCTCTAGTCCTTCACTCTCACTTTCCTCATCCACAAATCTTTCATCCTCACTCAAATTAATGGGGAAATCGTCGCTTTCTCGGTCCGAATCGCTCTTGCTGCTGGTGGCCATGATTGTAAACAATGTGCGGATGTGAGGAGCTCCACAACCTGTGACGTCACGCGCATATCGTCTGCTACTTCCGGTACAGGCAAGGCTTTTTTTATCAGCGACCAAAAGTTGCAAACTTTATCGTCGATGTTCTCTACTAAATCCGTTCAGCAAAAATATGGCAATATTGCGAAATGATCAGGTATGACACATAGAATGGACCTGCTATCCCCGTTTAAATAAGAAAATTGCATTTCAGTAGGCCTTCAACATGATTGACTCCTGAAAAGAACATTTTAATGTATGCCAGAGATTTACAATACAACTACATTGTTTTAGAGTTGGATTTGGTCTATTTATTTTGTAAGAGTTATAGGGAGGCTCTGTTGTTTTCAAGGAAAAAAAGTTAGTCAAAGATCATCTCAGTGACAACACTCTATAGTATTTCTAAGAATCTGCTGCAACGATTTGAGTTTCTCACAAGTTTTGAACGGAACACGCGGGCCACCAGTTGAATAGTCCTAATGACAAGAAAGAGAGGACGAAAAAGAGAGGACCTAAAATGGAACCTTGAGGAACACCACTAGTATACCGTATTTTCCAGACTATTAGCAGTTACTTTTTTCTAATGCTCTTTGACCCTGCGGGTTAAAAAACTGTGCAGCTAATTCATGAATTTGTCTTCGATAACGGCCATAATGTTTTGTATTCAACAAATACTTATCATAGACACTGAAAATATGTTAATGTTTGTGCTATGATGCCATCTTTTCGCTCACTGCAGGTACTCCGGGTTTGAAATGTACTTCCTGTTTTGTTCCTTGAAACCGAAGTATTCGTCCATAGCGTTAATGCACGAAAAAATTCTTAATTTATCACTCCGAGCAATGTTGGTAAGTTTTACAATATAACTAAAACAATTCATACTTACTAAACCGTCCCATGTGTGATGTCTGTACGAGTGCTTTCATGCATATTTGTCCGTGCTATCGTTATGTAATGAAGCTAGTGTCGTTAGCATTAGCAAATATGCTAACACGATTACAAGTGTCCGTGTTAGCATTATTAACTCACAGTGGCATTCTTTTTGTGTTGTTTCAGTTTCATAAAAACCCCGGAACATCACCGTGGACTTAAGTCCGTTAAGGTGGTTGGAGCGCTCGTTTCCACAGTTAGTAGGTTCATGACAATGACTTTGGTTTTGTATTGATCAGACGTTTGTAAACAAATAGGGTAAGTAAATAAACATTTACATAATCTTTCATAGCGGTATATATCTGCGGACGCATAGTCCGCATTATTAACTCACAGTGGCATTCTTTTTGTGTTGTTTCAGTTTCATAAAAACCCCGAAACATCACCGTGGACTTATTAAGTCCGTTAAGGTGGTTGGAGCGCTCGTTTCCGCATTTAGTGGGTTCATGACGATGACTTCGGTTTTGTATTGATCAGACGTTTGTAAACAATTAGGGTAAGTAAATAAACATTTACATAATCTTTCATAGCGGTATATATCTGCGGACGCATAGTCCGGTGCGGCTAATATATGTAAACATATTTATTCATTCTAAAATTTGGTTGGTGCGGCTTAAATGCTGGTGCGCTCCATAGCTCAGAAATACTGTAACTAAAGAAGCGTAACAATTGACTACTGACTGCATATTTAGTAAACCAGCTACAGTAACACCTTAGTTATCACGTTATAAAAACAATGTGTAACTGCAAAAAGGGGAGGACTTAAAAGACTGCCTTGAGGAATGCTTCAGTTATGTTAATCACAAGTTTGGACCCCAAGGCTAAAATGTCAATCTTTTTTTTTTTTATTAGTAGATTGCACAGTACAGTACATATTCCGTACAATTGACCACTAAAAGGTAACACCCGAATACGTTTTTCAACTTGTTTAAGTCGGGGTGCACGTTAATCAATTCATGGTAAAGATCATTATCTGCCAATTTATTTACAGTGGTCTAAGACCATGTCTACACTAAGTCGTTTAACCCTTTAAACCAGGGGTGTCTAACTTAAATACAGAATGGGCCAAATATTAAAACTGAACAAAGCCTCGGGCCAAGGTTGAGCAAATTAACCTTTAACGTACTCTACGAGCTATCGTCGCGTCCGCTTTTCATCCATTCTAACATTGTTCAGACCCAGTCACAAGATATGTGCGGCTTCTGTACGCACACATGAGCGAATGCAACGCATACTTCATCAACAGCGATACAGGTTACACTGAGGGTCCCGGTATAAAAAACTTTAACACTGTTAGAAATATATGCCACACTGTGAATCCACACCAAATAAGAATGACAAACACATTTCGGGAGAACATCTGCACCGTAACACAACATAAACACAACAGAACAAATACCCAGAATCCTTTGCAGCACTAACTCTTCCGGGACGCTACAAAATACACCCCCGCTACCACCAAACCCCCCCCACACACACACACACCGTGTAGCGTCCCAGAAGAGTTAGTGCTGCAAAGGGTTCTGATTTGGTGTGGATTCACAGTGTGGCGTATATTTCTAACAGTGTTAAAGTTTTTTATTCGGCTACCCTCAGTGTAACCTGTATCGCTTTTGATGAAGTATGCCTTGCATTCTAATGTGTGTGCGTGTAGAAGCCGCACATGTTATGTGACTGGGCCAGCGCTGGCTGGCTGGAAGGAAGACTCCCGGGAGGATCGGCGGGCCAGCTTTAGTGTTAATTTGACATCGCCTCAAGGGCCAAGTAAAATTACATGGCGGGCCAAATTTGGCCCGCGGGCCAGAGTTTGACACCCATGCTTTAAACAAATAATTATTTAGCCTAAGCCCCGTTTCAGCCACACTAAACCAGCGTTCAAGGTCCCCCTCCTCGGAAAAATGTTTACACGGCTAACTGCGCCGTGTATTTCCTGAATCCCCGGCACTTAGTTTTTTTATGGACTCATTGATCGTTTACAAACTGAGTTCGGAGAGGAAGTGACGCCGAAAAGACCGCGCCCACACAGGAAGTGACGCAAGAAAGACCGCACCCCACACAGGAAGAGACATCAGAAAGAACGCGCCACAGCCAGCATCATAACAAAGATGGAGGCGAATCATCCAGACATGCCCGTGTTTCTTTTACATAGCATGGTTCATGTACAGGCGCTTTTGGAAATCACACACGAATACCTTAAGAGGAGGCAACGGGCGATTGCAGCTATTTCGGATACAACACTTCTCAGACGGCAGAACTTTCGAATGTCCGGGTCAGCTGTGATTCTACTTAGTGAAAAACGTTGTCTCTTCCTCCCGTGGATGTGATACAGGCCGTATGTGACTACAAATATTGCTTTATGACCCGCGTGGTCATCGAGTGTGCGTTTGGAGGACTGAAGGCACGCTTTGGTTCACTGCGCCGCCCCATGGACATTAACCAGACTGACCTACCAATCGTTGTGTGTGCTTGTTTTGTACTCCATAACTACTGTGAAGCCAATAAAGAAGCCACTTACCGAGCAGTCCGTGGTTTCCGCTTTGGAGTGCGACCGCCATTTTCAGCCTCCAAGCACAGACTGGATTGCAAAAAATGAAAATGAAGGTGAAGGCAAAAGAGTGAGGAGTGTCCTGACCAAATATTTAGATCCAATTGTTGTAAAATGTTCTTTATCGCATTGTCTACTTTCTCATGTCGATTAAAGATTTGATTCATGTATGATGGCTCAGGTGTGATTCACTACAATAGGGCCCCGCAGCACACTGGATTCTAGTTAATTGAAATACCACAACACTGGATATTGTTCAAAGGAGATACATTTTTAATTTGAAAACTTGCACACAAAACACAGCAAACAACTGTAAAATGCACAGCAAACTATTTAGGTTACAGACATAGACTTAGACTTCCCTTTATAGTCATTCAAATTTGAACTTTACAGATAAGAACAACATTTAATTTCATTAGCTCATGGTAGTGCAGGATAAAAGAGCAATAAGGTGCAGATATAAATAAATAGATTACTGTACAGATAACTATATTGCACTTTTGCATATGCATCCACATTTTATATTGTCTTTATATTCCAGCGAGTGAATCCATTTTTGGGGGGAATTTGAGGGGATTATTTTAATGCGTTCAAGAGTTTCACAGCCTGAGGGAAGAAGCTGTTACAGGACCTGGATTCAGAACCTAAAAAAAAAGAGGAGAAATCTTAGAGAAAAATTTTATTTAAAACATTTGTATGCACGTACAACACTTAAAACCTTCAGTATATCTTTATGTGGAAGTAAATTATGGAGTGGATTAAGCAAAGCAATCACACAATGTACTGATATGATCCACTTCAAGAAACTCTTCAAACTTAGAGTGTTTACAAAGACAAAGAAGAAGAACCATGATAAACATTCTGAATTTATTTCATCCATCCATCCGTTTATTTTCTAAATAATCTTACTCATCTCACCATACGAAAAGTAACTTACTTCACCGAGTATTATATATTTATTTATTTTTATTGTGATTACTTATGGAGTATTTTGTGAATAAATTGAGAACAGGAAGTGAACAAAAGTTTTAGCAACTGTTATGTAAAAGAAAAGAGGTAGGATTAAATAAACTATGCTTCTTCCTAATCCTTTTCGAACATGTTGAAAATAGAAACTGGATATTGTGATGTATCATGTTGTATGCATGCATGTTCGAAATAAACTCAAACCCAACTCAACTGGAGGTTCTGCTACGGAGGCTGCGGAACCTCTTTCTCGAGTCCAGCAGTGAAAACAGTCCTTGGTGGGGGTGGGAGGAGTCTCTGCAGATTTTCTGAGCCCTGGTCGGGCAGCGGCTTTTTGCGATCTCCTGGATAGGAGGAAGAGGAGTCCTGATGATCTTTTCCGCCGTCCTCACCACTCTCTGCATAGACTTCCAGTCTGAGGCACTGCAGGCTCCAGTTCAAACAGAGATGCAGTTGGTCAGTAGGCTCTTTATAGTGCCTCTGTAGAATGTGGTGAGAATGGGGTGAGGGAGCTATGCTCTTTTCAAAAAAGTGCATGCGCTGCTGAGCTCTTCTTACAAGAGCTCCGGTGTGTCATAGCTCTTTAACTAACAACTTCAAAGTGAAGTAAAGTCATCTACTGGAGAGCCTTGAGCAGATGGACGCTCAGGTGGATTTTTTTTTTTCGCGCATGTGTACTAGGTTGCGTTGCACCGGCGGACGGAGGGGGGCGGGGGTCTTAAACGGTGGCATTGTTGTGTGTGGACACGTATAAGGTTAGGTGTGATTTACCCTGGATAACCTTATCCAAACGAGGCCTAAATTCCTCTACACAATAGGAGTACTGTAGTGTTTTTTTTCATAATTTTCAGCAAAAAAATGTTTGTCTCCCAAGTTTTGAACTGAACTCAGGAACTTGGAGGCCAGAATGAAGTCATTCCCGGACTGGATTTTGGCCCCCGGGCCGCCAGTTGAATAGCCCTGCTGTATGCAGTAGACGAACGGCATAGGATTCCAGACTGCCTTTCATCTGGTTTAACTACTAAAAGTCTCTCAATAGTTCTCCAGAAGCCTCTCAAGCATATGTCTCCTCATCTGCTTATCTTGGAAAACACTTGGCACAGTAGATGAGGGGCGGATGGAGGGAAGTAAGAGTCGAGTCGACTCCCATCCCTGATGGCCTCGCAGGCCCCGCCGCCTGGCTCGGCTGCTGCTTCACACAGAGTGAGCACTCCCCAACCTGCCATATGGGAGCCATAGCGCGTTTCTTTATCATCCCTTCTTTTATGCCTACTGGTTGTGGCTGCCTTTGTTGTTCAGGAATAATCAAATGTTGATAGCATGGTTCAAATGGACCATTAAGTATGTGAGAATGCTCTATGGAGATGGAGCGGATAAGAGACCAGGAGCCAGGCAGTCTGCCACGTTCAATAGCCAGCCTAGTGGCGGTGCTAATTTGATTATAATATAGTCATCTCAGAAGATTAGAGCTATTCAATTAAATATTCTAATTAACCTGAAGTATTAGGCAAATGATGCTAATTATAAATATCCTCCAGAGAGCACGCCGGATGAAAGGCTCAGCTCGCGACGGATACTTCAGCCCACTGTCTTGTAACATCATGTGCTATATCATATTAAAGTCTTGGCTAATTTACCACAAAGCCATTTGTTTAATGGCATTAGCATTTTGTTTGAAATTGTGATAAACATGTGCACTCACTCTTAACTTCGCAGCGAAAGTGCACTCTTGGGGTAGCTTAGCATTTCTGTTTACACAGCTCCCCATAACACTGTCTCTCTCTTCCACACGTGCACACTAGAACACACGACCACACACATACACACACACACACACACACACACACGCTGCGCCTGGCCCATTAAACCGAAAGTGCTTGTGCTGAGTGGGTTATATTATTTGCAAGCACATGTGCAACTTTTGGAGAAATGGGTAAAAATTAATATCCAGGGTTCATACACTTTTGCATCAATGATTTTCCCTGACTTCTCCAAAAGCTTTTACTGAATTTCCCTGGCCAAATAGAAATTATGTTTTTCTCAATCGGACTACAGAAAACTAATTATCGTAACACGGATACTACAATATGACGCACATTGTAGTGTTGTCGATTTAATTTTATTTTTTCAAATCGGATAAATCACACTTTTGTGTTTGGAATAATTACAGGTTATTTGCTCTCTTGCATAATTTAAATTAACTTTAATAAGACCCCAACATTTAAAAGTTAAAGTACCACTGATAGTCACACACACAAAAGATGTTGTGAAATTAACCTCCGCATCTGACCCATCCCCTTGTTCCACCCCCTGGGAGGTGAGGGGAGCAGTGAGCAGCAGCGGTGGCCGCGCTCAGGAGTCATTTTGGTGATTTAACCCCCAATTCCAACCATTGATGCTGAGTGCCTAGCAGGGAGGTAATGGGTCCCATTTTTGTAGTCTTTGCTACGACTCGGCCGGGGTTTGAACTCACAACCTACCGATCTCAGGGCGGACACTCTAACCACTAGGCCTCTGAGCAGGCTAAATTTGGACAAAAATGCATTTTTTTGCCAGAACGCCATCCAGGATCATTGAAAAAAAAAAAGTTTACTTAAATGCCCATCCATCCATTTTCTACCGCTTATTCCCTTTGGGGTCGCGGGGGCGCTGGAGCCTATCTCAGCTACAATCAGGCGGAAGGCGGGGTACACCCTGGACAAGTCGCCACCTCATCGCAGTTTACTTAAATGTAAGTAATTTATTTCCTCAAACTTTAGTAACAGCTGTATCTAAAGTCCAGCCATAGTTTATTTTGAAGTGAAATTTGCCAGCGACCACACCAGTCAGAGCCTCCTCCATCATCGTCGTATACATTGATCTGATCACTGACCGTATAACAACCGACTTCACCTTTCAGATAACCATCAAAATAGATTGCGTATTTAATCTGCGTAGTATATAAGTGCATGGGTATTGCGCTGCTAGCAACTGTGGCTACAATTTTGTGTTTTTTCTCCCCTTTAAGTGGCTAATGAGCGTTGTATTAAAAACTGGTTGTCCTCAAATTTCCCCCAGATAAATTCTAACAAACCGGAAACTCTGATAATTGCTACCGATAAAAAGATCCTCCTAATCAAGAACTCCCTTGGTGCTCTGGGTGCATCTGTTAAAAGCAGCCACAGAAACCTTGGGGTTGTGTTGGATCAGTCAATGTCTTTGGAGGGTCACTGTCGTCAACTGACCAAAAACTGTTTTTATCATTTCAGAAATATTTCTAAAGTGAGACATTTTTTGTCAAAATTGCATTTTGAAGTTATCATTCACGTGCTAATTTTGTCTTGTATTGACTATTGCAATTCTCTTTTCACTTTTTTCAAAAGAGACTTCAGACTGTACAAAATGTGGCTGCCAGACTTTTGACCGGTGCACCCAGAACAGCCCATATCACCCCCGTTGCATCCAGTCTTCATTGGCTTCCAGTTAAATTCTGCATTGAATTTAACATTTTAGTCCTGACATTCCGTGCATTGCATGGTAGGGCCCCTTAGCACATCACTGACTTGCTATGCACCTACTCTTTAGGGTGCAGCCTCCGGTCTTCTGGCCAGGGTCTTCTAAAGATCCCAAAAACTCATTTTAAAACCTGTGCAGACCTGGCATTCCAGGTTATAGCTCCCAGACTCTGGAACAATTTGCACCAGTCCCTCCGTGATCTTGACTGTGTTGACACTTTTAAGAAACATTTGAAAACTTCCAAAGCCGCAACACAAGACAAACAGAGCCGCTGGACAAGGTGGGAGGGTGTCGAAAAGAAGAAACTCACGTGGAGCGAACTTTGGGGCATGGAATCCAAAAGGCTGAGTTTCATCGTTTGAGCAACGTATGATGCGCTACCGTCTCCCATAAACGTGCAACAATGGTTTGGAAAGGACCCATCCTGTCCCCTGTGTACAACCCAAGCAACACTCAAGCACATCATGGTTGGCTGTAGAACCAGCCTCACTCAAGGCAAATATACGTGGAGACATAACCAGGTCCTCAGATGTCTAGCTGACAAACTTGACTGCAGGAGGGTATCCATCAATGCCCAACCCATCAACAACCAGGATGTGTGCCGACACCTACCAGCGTTTGTTCTTGAGGGGGAAAAGCTGAAGACGAGAATTTCAAATCCTGATCTAAGCCCATTGAATGCAGCCAGGGACTGGCAGATGCGAGTCGACTTGGATCAGAGGCTCATTTTCTCCCCGGAGATCGCAACGTCCACCCTGCGTCCAGACCTCGTCCTATGATCTGAAACCTGCCAGCTTGTCTACATCATTGAACTGACAGTTCCGTGGGATGCCATTGAAGAAGCGTATGAGCGCAAGAAGCTGCGGTACTCTAACCTTGCAGCTGTGGTAGAGGACAGAGGCTGGAGGGTAAGGGTGCGCCCAGTAGAGGTGGGGTGTAGGGACTTTGTAGCTAGCACAGCAGCAAAGCTCCTTAGGGAGGTTGGAGTCAGGGGGCTGACTCACTGACAGGCCATAAAAGAGCTGGCCAACACCGCAGAGAGGACGAGCTATTGGCTGTGGTTGAACAGGAGTGACACCAGCTGGGCTGCTAAGGCTAACACCTAATGGGACGCACACACCCAGGGATTTGATTACCCTGGGGTGGGCCCTTCCTCGGCAGAGGGTGTGTTGTGGTAAGCCGGGCCGAAACACCCCGTGACGTTGGGGCACACAGCTGAAGATGTGTCCCAATGGTAGAAAAGCCTCCCAGCAGTGACACCTAGCCTCACTCAGGTATGCGGTCAGGTGCAAGCCTGGCTCAGGGAGGAGGACGCCCCTGCCATGCAGAGTCCCCAGGGATTGTACCAAATAGACCTTTTCAACAAAAAAAAATAATTTAGTAAAGCTTTAAGTTAATGCACCTTTTAACTATCAATTGTAATTCACTTTGTATTCTTTGCATGATGTTGCCCCTGTTGTTTTAATTGAATTGTTGTTTTACTTCACCTATTTTTTGTACAGCGCTTTGTGATTTTATCTGTGAAAAGCGCTTTATAAATAAAATGTACTTACTTACTTGTCCAGTCCAAATTCAAAATGTCATATTTTGCAACACAGTTTGCAGTTGCGTCTTTTATGGTGGACACCATTTGTATTTATCTTTAGAAAAACATTTATGATCAAAGCTGCATTTTGCTGGTATTATGTCCACCATTGTCACTTCACTAGCATTTTCCACACCACCAAAATATCATGCAATTTACATTGTGTTATGACACATTGATTTCATTTGGATTGATGAAACTTTGAAAATATATTCCGATGACTTTTCCAAATTTTCTGGGGAAATATTATTTTTCCTGTGCCTGGAAATTGCATGTTAAAATTGCGAGACTTTTCCTGCGTATAGTTTTTGAAAACTGTACAAAGTCTGATGCTGATCATTTAATGACGTTGTTTTTAATAGTACTTTCAAGCATATGTGTGTTTGTTTACGTGTGTGTGTGTGTGTGTTTATGGTTAGACTGCCTGCTTTGTGTGAAATCATGAAATCATCATATTTGACAGAGGTTGGTGGGAAAGCAAAGCCATCATGGTCGAGAAGCTTGTAGGTGCCTTCAGTGATTACTTTATATTCATAGTTTTTCTACTCCAAGGTCCTGCATATGTCATGTGCATAATGCCGGGCCTCGGCGTGGCATTAGAGTCACTCTGAGCAACGTGTTTCAATAAGGCAATTTTCTGACTGCCTAAAAACATCAGCCGGGCGCCATCCTCAACAAAGACAGAGTATGACATGTTATCCAAACATTCGTCTGCAAGATAGAACAATACTTTATTAAAGAAAATAGGGTTTTGCAAATGTATTGACATGCAGTCTGAGAATTAGGGGGAGGTGTTGAAAGGGGAAAAAGTTAGGAGATGAAAGGTGGATGATATAATTCATGGGCATCAAATAAATCTATTTTCTTAAAATAAACGCCACCAAGGATTTGAGAAGAGGTGCTTGTCTAATGCCTGCTATGTGTCTCCATGACAGGAGGTTTTATAAAAGGGGAGAGGTGCTTTTCTATTCCAAACAGCACTGCATATTCTTGTTGTTCCAAAGCTGGGACAAAAACATATGGAGGATCAAACCCTTGCTGTAGCGGCCCCAAAACTAGGAAACGAGATACCCACCATATTACATTGGCCCATTTGCTTCTATTATTATTGTTTCTTAATTACCATATTTTCCAGATTATAGAGTGCACCCTTATATATTCCACACCCACTAAATTTTAGAAGACGAAAACAAAACTATTTTCACAGAAAGATTTTGTAAATATTTGTAGACATGCCTTAATTGTTTCCAAACGGTGCCTGTAAGACAGCAGTAAAACGGCTGATCAAACAAAACAGAAGTCATTGTCATGGACCTACTTGCTCCGGAAGTTCCCTCTCCAATCACATAAACAAACTTAGTAAGTCCATGTTTTGGTGAATTTATGAACCTGGAACAATACAAACAGAATGCCATTTTAAGTTGTTAATACTAACACAGACACTCGTAAATGTGTTAGCATATTAGCTAATACTAACGACGCTGGCTTGCTTACATTACAATAACCGGTGAAAATATGTGGGAAAACACTCCTACACACATCACACATTGGACAGTATGAATAGTTTTAGTTATACTGTAAATCTTACAAACGTTGCATGGAGTGATGAATGAAGAATCGGTAGAAGGAAAAAAGTAGCGACTTATAGTCCATAACTTACAGTAAAATTATACATTTTCTATAAACGATGCCTTTACATTTTGAGTTGCTTGGTACTGTAGCCCTTCACTACCGGATTCACTGCTTATTTAACACTACTTCAACGAACTGCCCAAAATGCGTTAACAGATACATTTCAGGGATCTTGAGTCATTCTACGCCGCAGATGGAATAATTGTGTTTTTTTTGTTTTTTTATCAGATTGTTAATGATCCAATCCAATCCAATCCACTTTATTTGTATAGCACATTTAAACAACAGAAATGTTTCCAAAGTGCTGCAAAACAATATTAAAAAAACATAATCAAATAGCTCTCTTAGCTCCACCAATGACTGAATAAAAACAACAAATAAATAAATATAAAACCAATATAAAAACAATATAAAAATAAATAGGATTATAAACGATTTTAAAAGGTAAAACCAATTAAAACAATAAATAGAAATCAAAATTTTAGAAACACAGAGGACCACAGATGATGATGGATTATTCGTCACTTCCGTGTTAATTTGGACCTTCTGATTTGGTCAGGTACACTGCAAAAGAGAGTTTATAAAATATAAGATAACAAGACTAAATTTTAGGAAAAATACTAAAAACTAGTGAAATTATCTGTCCATCCAGCTAGTAAATTTTACTAGACATTCTAAATTTAGATTCATGTATCTAGAAATTTACATGACCTTTAGAGGGGAACTGGACTTTTTATTGGCATGTTGCCTATCATTCACAATCATTATGAGCGACATGATGATGGATGTATTATTTATTTTTTTTGCATTCTAAATATTAAATGAATGTGATCAAAAGTCTGCTTAAAGTGGAATCTAAGTGAATTCCGCCTACAAAACCCTTAAAAATACATTCAAACACCTCCATTAGGTTTTTATATACATGATGTAAGTATACATGTAAGGTAGCAATGGCACATGTATAATAATATTGAATATTTATGTATTTTGATAATTCTAAGCATTTGCGGCGCAATAATTTCAAAAATGCATCATGTTTGCTTTTTTTCTTCTTCATCACTGATTATTACTCACTTACGTCTGCTGTCATTAGGAATGCCGACTGCTATGATTTTCATATATTCCCTTTTAGATTAAAAATGACTCATAATCCTCACAAAGAAACAGGGTGGGGGGCGAGGGAACAAGCGTATTCGCCAGTTTCGGGTCCTAAATGGCTGTCAAAGTGTACCAACTTGTTGGAATACCTACTCAGACTTCTTCTGTCTCGGTGGAATGCATGATTTATGATCTACAATAAACATATAAGAAGCTGGACGATGTAAACATAGGCACACTCAGAAGTGATCACGTCACTGCTGTAAATAGTTTGTCTGTGTTACCGCTTACAATAACAATATTACTATTACTTGGTTAATATTCAAGTCAAGAAACGTAAATGGAGTATTGTTGGTAGTTTTTGAATGGTTATTTATTGGATTTTATGGGCGAAATAGTAGAGCTCGATTGGCTCCGGAAGTTATTTTCGTTTATTTAATATTTAAAATGCATTGGAAAAAAAAAATTGTCGTCATGTCTTTCATAATGATTGTAGGCAAAATAAAAACAAAGGTGCAGTACCTCTATAAGATAGAAATAAGTATTTTATTCTTAAAAACAACCATTACTGCAATTCTTAAATTAAGCATCCTCGGGATGTTGCAGAATCCTATTTGTTTTATGTGGGGATAAAAACAACATATCTTATTAGAATAGTTATTTCCTTTAATTTTACCATTTTTAAACTAAAATAGACACAATATAATTATTCATACTAAAATTAAGATTACGATGTAAAGTCTATGGCTAAAGATAAGTAAATAGCTCTTAAAACTTGGGAAATTTCTAAAAATAGAACTTTAATATTGGCAAGTGGCTAATAATTGGCAGTGTATGATGTGTAAATATGAAATAGTCCAAATGAATTGCAATTATATTTTATAGAAATTGCCATAGTTCATACTTTTATGGCTTATTAATTAACCATGCATTAAAGTAGATTGTAAATGGCTCTCTTCTGCAGTGTTGTACAAAATACGCGTTGGACGGACACTTCTGGCAGCCCATGTGATCCTCGTTTAATATGACATTATAAAACATGCTGTCATTGGTAGCTGGAGGGGAATATTGACTATAGCATCCTATTAAAAAGTCCAACTTGTCATAAAGCGGAGTTACGGGGTTATCATCGGAAATAATTGCAGGTCTGTGCCAGTGCATAGCTGACTTTAAAGGAGACAAAGGCTGAATGCTTCTCATCATGTGTTTTATTTGGTTTTTCATGGCATCCATAAGCTTGTTGGATGTCTGCTTTCAGGTTGATACAGCCACTGGATTTACTACCGGGAGATATCATAGGAGTCGAGCTAAGCCGAGAGGGATGATATCAGCTTTTGTTTGAGCCTCCTCTACAAGGAGAGACAGTTGTAAGTACTGTACACCTGTTTTATTAGGAGAACCATGCTGTTGACCCAGTGTATTAGCCTGGGCCTAATCCTGGCGGATCTGAACAGGCTTCACTAAGCCTCTCATATGGATAAGTCTTCCCATGAGCCACCATGACAAGGCTGTGGCACAAAAGAAAAACCAGGCCATGCTAACACGTCATTATGCTTTCCCAAACCGATACAGATTATAAGTGAAGCTTGTTTGTTTATTGGCAACATTACTGTCAAATTATTGCTCGTACTGGCATCCACAGCAGGGAAGCTCTTCACACACATTACATGCTTACACAATTATCACACACACATACAGACCTAACACTCCCAAACAATACACAAACATCTGGAGAAAAGCCATTATTGTAAAAACAAAACAAAACAACACAAGCACACATTATGACCATTGTACAAATGTTTTCAATGATGGAGCCTGGTGTATTTGAATCATCACCATAGACATTTTTGTTATAGAACTATTCATTTTAAAGAGAACTGATTATATTTAGTCATATTTGCTTGGCCAGTATTCTTACATTACGTATAATATATCAGATATAACTGTCAGTGCAGAATGTATGTGTTATTTATTTCTCCCTGAGAGTGATCTGAGGATGCAAAATATCTATACAATTGTTTTTTTTACAAGGGAAAGTGCATTTATATGAACATTTATGTTACAGTCTGTGTTTGTCTGGACCCCGAGATGTAGAGATGTCAGGCAAGTGCAGAGAAGAAGCCGTTTTTATTAGGGAAAACATAGGTAACAAAAACAACAAAGTTGTGCAGCCGAGAGGCTGCAAAACGTATGAAAAGTAACGCAAGCAAAGTAAAATGATCACATAACAAGCATTCAGATTGGGACAGGTGTGTACTGATTGCCAATCAGGGACAAGTGAGGTAGCCAGTGCTCAGATCAGAGAAGTCGTAGCGGCAAACAAGAAGTGGAACGAAAAAAAGAAGGAAATAATACAAAATACAAGAAACAAATAACTGTTACTGTGACTTCATAACAAAGAAAACGGCAAGAGACTTTTGTCAAAATTAAAATTGGATTAGTTTACATCTCATGTTATAGGGACAAGGCCAATGCACCAAGAATGCTAGAGGGAACTGTGAGATACCGCCTAAGCGTTCCACTTTTGGACAAAATGTGTTGTATATTAAAGGCAGTCCATTTACCATCCTCTGTCAAGGAACTTTGCAATTCTTAAAGGCAATTTGAAAGTGTGGCACAGGACAAACCAGAATTGTTACCATGTTTGGATGTGTCAATATTTCTATGCTTGCATACCAAAAGTTTTGTATTCATATTTTGTGCAATATATCGGACATAAGCCACATTTACACTGAACACCAAATCAGATTTGTTTTGCCCTCAAGTGACACAGATCAGTCTAAACGCTCCAAAGTGCTTCAAATCTGATCTTTTAGCATCAGATTCAGGCCACATCAGGAGGTAGTCCTGATTAGAATCTGATCTTTTCAAATGTGACTTTGCTCTAAACCGGGGGTCAGCAACCCCCGTCTCTGGAGCCGCATGCGGCTCTTTAGCGCCGCCCTAGTGGCTCCCTGGACCTCTTTCAGAGATGTGTGAAAATGTAAAAAGATGAAGAAAAATATATATTTTTTGTTTGAATATATTTTCTGTAGTAGTACAAACATGACACAAACCTTCCTAATTGTTAGAAACCCCACTGTTTATATTAAACATGAGTCACTGATGAGAGTATTTGGCAAGCACCGTTTTGTCCTACTAATTTCAACTATGCTTGAACTCATCATAGTTTGTTTACATGTACAACGTTCTCCGACGCTGCCACAAAAAAGACAAGTTTTATGCCATTCCTTCTTTGTCTCATTTTGTCCACCAAACATTGTATGCTGTGCGTGAATGCACAAAGGTGAACTTTGTTGATTCTATCCATTTGCTGGACTGCTTATCAGGCATATTTGGTCAATGCATGACTGCAAGCTAATCGATGCTAACATGCTATTTAGGCTAGCTGTATGTACATATTGCATCATTATGCCTCAGTTCTAGGTATATTTGAGGTCATTTAATTTCCTTTACTTATGTCCTTTATGTATTTTATTTATATTTGACACATTATCTTTAATATTGGCTGCATTTCTGTGTTGTTTTTGTGCCATGTTGTTCCAGACCACAGCAAATGTTACCCAGCTTGCAAAGTTTGTATTAAATCTATTAGAAGAAGACAACCTGCCGTTTCCTTTAATTTGGACACACACATCTGTACCTTTGGCCATTCTGAGCCAGTCATTTCCAGAAGTTATCTCATCCTGTGAGAAGCCTCCATTTTACTAATGATTTCCAATGTTGCAAAAATTTGTAGAATAAAAATAAAAATACAACATTTCTGTCAACGAAGATTTGCGTCAGCCTTTGATAGTAGGATAATATAGCAAATATAGACACTTACATCATGTATTGCCTTCATTATAAGACTTATTTAAGACTTCAAATTGTTTGCGGCTCCAGACAGATTTTGTTTTTGTTTTTTAGGTCCACTATGGCTCTTTCAACATTTTGGGTTGCCGAACCCTGGTCTAAACGCAGTGCCACCTGAATGTAATTTTTTCGTCAGCTTTGGGCGAGCTACGTCACTGGTGTGCGTGGGGAAAGACACAGTCGCCAGTGGAAGTGTATTCTTCATCACAACATCCAGTTTCACTGAGCAAAGTTTATTTAAGACGACCAACTTTTTGGTGCATCACTTGTAAATGGTGCACAAATGATAGGTTATATGTAATATATTAATATATAGTTTGATTCTGAAGAAATAGTGATTGTTTAAGGATCGGAATTGACACTGTGGCACATTTGCTTACATGTGAGTTGAAAAATAAAGCTCACGTAGATCCACATAGTTTCCTCTACCCAACAGCCATAAAAAGATTACAACCCTCCCAAATATATTACACCATATACAAAACCCAAAACCAGTGAAGTTGGCACGTTGTGTAAATCGTAAATAAAAACAGAATACAATGATTTGCAAATCATTTTCAACCTATATTCAATTGAATAGACTACAAAGACAAGATACTTAACGTTCGAACTAGAAAACGTAGTTATTTTTTGCAAATATTAGCTCATTTGGAATTTGATTCCTGCAAAATGTTTCAAAAAAGCTTGCACAAGTGGCAAAAAAAGACTGAGAAAGTTGAGGAATGCTCATCAAACACTTATTTGGAACATCCCACAGGTGAACAGGCTAATTGGGAACAGGTGGGTGCCATGATTGGGTATAAAAGCAGCTTCCATGAAATGTTCAGTCATTCACAAACAAGGATGGGGCGAGGGTCACCACTTTGTGAATATATGCGTGAGCAAATTGTTTAAGAACAACGATTTCCCAACGAGCTATTGAATGGATGTACAAAACACAAAACCAGTTGGCACGTTGTATAATTTGTAAATACAAACAGAATACTGTCATGTCTGTGTGATCATGTTTTGTTTTAGTCATGTTCGGTTTTGTTTTTGGACTTTTTGTGCACTTTTGTTTGTTTTGTCACCATAGCAACCATTAGTTTCACCTGGTTCACATCTTCATGTCACGCACCTGTCTCACGTTTTCACATTTTGAGTCACGCACCTGCTGTCACTAATCATGTCACTATTATTTAAGCTTCCAGTTGCCAGGCTGTCTTTCTGGCGACATCACACTTTATCATCACTCTGCTTCATGCCATGTTCACAGTTCATTGCCAAGTAAGTTTTTGTTTCATGTTCATAGGTTTTTGCCTTTTTGTAAGTTTTGTTTCAGTAGTCAAGTTTGTTCTCCGCCTTTGTGCGCCCCTTTTGTTTTCATAGCCAAGTTGTTTTACCTCCGCTGTGAGCGCCTTTTGTTTATACCTTTTTTGAGCTTTTTGAGTTAAAATATTAAACATGTACTCACATTCACGTCTTGCCCGAGCCAACTTTC
>NC_084551.2:17377500-17512500 GCF_033978685.3 Nerophis lumbriciformis
AGAACGGCCTACGGATCACGATTGAAGCCAACAAGCAAACCGTCAACTTCCTCGACGTCACTTTCAACCTGAGAAATAACAGCTACCAACCATTCACGAAATCCAACACAACACTCCAATACGTGCACCATGACAGCAACCACCCACCCACCACCACGAAAAGAATACCTACCGGAATTAATAAAAGGCTATCGATGCTGTCATCTAGCAAAGCTGAATTTGACCAAGCAACCCCCCCGTACCAAAAAGCACTTGATGAAAGCGGATACAATTTCGCCCTCACCTATGAACCCACGCCAGGAAACCAACCAAAAAAGAACAGAAAACGAAACAACATCATCTGGTACAACCCCCCATACAGCAAAAATGTCTCAACTAACATTGGCCACAAATTCCTCAGTCTGATTGACAAACACTTCCCCAAAGGCAACACCCTAAGAAAAGTATTCAACAAGAACAACATTAAATTGAGCTACAGCTGTATGAACAATATACGACAAATTATCTCAAACCACAACAAAACAATTGCAAATGAGCCGTCGGCCCCCGGACAGAGCGACCCCAAAACCAACAAGGCTGCAACTGCCGCAAGAAACCTGATTGCCCTCTCAACGGTGGGTGCTTACAAACATCAGTTGTTTACCAATCTAAGGTAACACGCAAGGACATTAACACATCCGACACATATGTAGGATTAACCGAGGGAGAGTTTAAAACCAGATGGAACAATCACAAGGCTTCTTTCAGGAACCAAAACCTGCGGAATACCACAGAACTCAGCAAACACATTTGGGACCTCAAAGACAATAATGTTGAATATTCAATAACATGGCAAATTCTTGCATCCAGCACACCTTACAATAGTGGTAATAAAAGATGCAACCTATGCTTGAAAGAGAAACTGTTTATTATATACTGTCCAGACCTGTCATCCCTCAACAAGCGCAGCGAAATTGTATCAGCATGCCGCCACAGACGGAAACACCTCCTAGGTAACACATGAGCCAATCACCACGCCCCTACGCCAGCCTGTACCTACCCACTCTGTGCCCTATATAAACCATGGTATGTGAATGCTCCCATTAAAATCTCCTGATGATTGAGGGAACCCCTCATGAAACAGGCCTGTAGAGATGAAATCAATCAATCATCAATCAATGTTTATTTATATAGCCCTAAATCACAAGTGTCTCAAAGGGCTGAAATAGTCTTGTGATTTTTTTCCCACACATACATATATATACAGTATATATATATTTGTGTATACATATATATATATATATATATATATATATATATATATATATATATATATATATATATATATATATAGTCGAGGTTACTGTGGTTTATCCGTTATACAGTGCTCAATACCAGAGTAGAGCAGAATATACGTTAGGTCAGGAAAAAATACAGAGGCCATTTCATCCCTACAAGCTTGTTTCGCAGGTTTCCTTGCTCTTCAGGGGAGTTTATATACTCCCCTGAAGAGCAGGGAAACCTAGTTCATCCATAGAAGCCTGTTTCGCAGGTTTCCCTGCTATATACGGGGAGTTTATACACTCCCCTATAGAGCAGGGGAAACCTGTGAAACAGGCTTCTAGGGATGAAATAGCCTCTGTGTTTTTTCCTGATCTAACGTATATATATATATATATATATATATATATATATATATATATATATATATATATATATATATATATATATATATATATATATACATATATATATATATATATATATATATATATATATATATATATATATATATATATATATATGTATATATATATATATATATATATGTGAGTGTGAGTGTGAATGTTGTTGTCTGTCTATCTGTGTTGGCCCTGCGATGAGGTGGCGACTTGTCCAGGGTGTACACCGCCTTCCGTCCGAATACAGCTGAGAAATGCTCCAGCACCCCCCTCGACCCCAAAAGGGACAAGCGGTAGAAAATGGATGGATATATATATATATATACCGTATTTTCCGCACTATAAGGCGCACCGGATTATTAGCCGCACCTTCAATGAATGGCATATTTCATAACTTTGTCCACCAATAAGCCGCCCCGGACTATAAGCCGCGCCTACGCTGCGCTAAAGGGAATGTCAAAAAAACAGTCAGATAGGTCAGTCAAACTTTAATAATATATTAAAAACCAGCGTTCTAACAACTCTGTTCACTCCCAAAATGTACGCAAATGTGCAATCACAAACATAGTAAAATTCAAAATAGTGCAGAGCAATAGCAACATAATGTTGCTCGAACGTTAATGTCACAACACACAAAATAAACATAGCGCTCACTTTCTGAAGTTATTCTTCATTCGTAAATCCTTCGTCTTCGGTGTCCGAAGTGAAAAGTTGGGCAAATTTACGATCCACTGGCAGATGTTGGCGTCGTCTGGCGCTGCCTCCTCGTCTTAGTGAAGGTGTGTTCGCCTTCTGTCATCCATTGTTCCCACGCAGTTAGCAGTCTAGCTTCGAATGCCCTGTTGACACCAATATCTAGCGGCTGGAGGTCTTTTGTCAATCCACCCGGAATGACGGCGAGTATTGAATTAAGCGCGTAAGCGTGTCTCTCAATGTGCTGTTATGAGCTAGCAAATATAACAACTACACTACCCAGCATGCAACGATAGTTACGAGCATGCGCGGTAGCCCTGAGAAGCGTTGTTGTATGCTGGGAGTTAGAATGTGGTTATGAGCACGCTGTGAGTAAACGTTGAGAACTCAGTTAACACGCCTCGTCTGCATTATTTATAATTAGACAGACAACACACTTAATAGGAGCCATTTTGGGGTCTTTACATAAACACACAAATGGAAATGAAACGTCACATATCCCAGCATGCACCGCGCGCTTCTTCGTCATCCACTGTTCCCACGCAGTTAGCAGTCTAGCTTCGAATGCCCTGTTGACACCAATATCTAGCGGCTGGAGGTCTTTTGTCAATCCACCCGGAATGACGGCGAGTATTGAATTAAGCGCGTAAGCGTGTCTCTTAATGTGCTGTTATGAGCTAGCAAATATAACAACTACACTACCCAGCATGCAACGATAGTTACGAGCATGCGCGGTAGCCCTGAGAAGCGTTGTTGTATGCTGGGAGTTAGAATGTGGTTATGAGCACGCTGTGAGTAAACGTTGAGAACTCAGTTAACACGCCTCGTCTGCATTATTTATAATTAGACAGACAACACACTTATAGGAGCCATTTTGGGGTCTTTACATAAACACACAAATGGAAATGAAACGTCACATATCCCAGCATGCACCGCGCGCTTCTTCTACGGGGAAAAAAGATGGCGGCTGTTTACCGTAGTTGCGAGACCTAAACTTTATGAAAATGAATCTTAATATTTATCCATATATAAAGCGCACCGGGTTATAAGGCGCACTGTCAGCTTTTGAGAAAATTTGTGGTTTTTAGGTGCGCCTTATAGTGCGGAAAATACGGTATATAGATATCAGTGACGTGTGGTCACTGGAGGCAGGTGAAAAAAGTAATTCAATTATTATATGTATCCAGTGATTATACTATAAAGTTATGTTCTGTTTAACTTCACCAGTTTTAGATTATTTTTATTCAAAATCGCTGAATTTTCACATTTGCCGTTCAAATACTGACAAGAGATGGTGCGGTGATCAGCAGCCAGTTGAGGCACGTCACTCAATTGTGCCTCACCATGGATTGCGGACTCGGCTAACTGCTGGCCTGCTGTGCAGTGAGACCGTATTGCTATATGAATTATATTATACATTTCCATAGTTTAGTTAGCTGAGGTATATAATGTACAGTGTATTTTGTCAACAATTGTATGTGTGTAACGTATTTCTTGTGCTGAGCAATCATAAAACTGCTGCAAAGACGCACTGTGTGAGGCTCGCGTAACCCCGCCTCCTTGTGCCGGTTATTGCACCTCCGCCGCAGACTGCACCCCCCGACGGGAGCGCCACACCAACCAAAGCCCACACCCAAACCCTCCACGTGCAAGACCGAATCCACCCAAAAAAAGTCACTTAACAAGAAGCCAAAAAGTGCAAAACCAACATTGCTCGCGCCGGAGGAGCTGTGAACGACTGCAGGGACACAACATTAGGTACACCTGCAGACTGCAGCACAAATGTCATATTTCATTCATTCACAACTCCTCCAACACGAACACCACTGTTCCCGCAATTATAAGTAAAGGTAAGACCATAATAACGTTTTTTTTTATTAAATGTGCTTTTTTGTGTGCTACAGTTTGTATGTGTAAAGTTAAAGTTAAGTTAAAGTACCAATGATTGTCACACACACACTAGATGTGGTGAAATGTGTCCTCTGCATTTGACCCATCCTCTTGCTCACCCCCTGGGATGTGAGGGGAGCAGTGGGCAGCAGCGGCGCCACGCTCGGGAATAATTGTTGGTGATTTAACCCCCAATTCCAACCCTTGATGCTGAGTACCAAGCAGGGAAGAATGCTGGTATGAGCTTTTAAACATAACCCGTTAACTGCTGCCAATCAAATGGTGAATAAGATACTCTTTAGGGTTCATATGTTTGTAAATCTGACTGTGATGAAGTCAGTGCCTCACCAGTCATGAACCTCACCGCACGTCACTGATATATATATATATATATATATATATATATATATATATATATATGTGTGTGAGTGTGAGTGTGAATGTCGTTGTCTGTCTATCTGTGTTGGCCCTGCGATGAGGTGGCGACTTGTCCAGGGTGTACGCCGCCTTCCGCCCGAATACAGCTGACAAATGCTCCAGCACCCCCCTCGACCCCAAAAGGGACAAGCGGTAGAAAATGGATGGATGTATATATATATATATATATATATATATATATATATATATATATATATATATATATATATATATATATAGATAGATAGATAGATAGATATGTTTTTTTTTAGAATCAATTTAAATAATATTTTTTTTTATCATGACATCTCAGGCATACTCGCTGCATGTGTACGTCATATGTCAGCAGCCTAGAGAAAATAGCTTTTGTAATCTGTAACTTGCTTTAAAAATATGTCAGTATGATTTTTAAACCAAATAAAATATTACGAGAATCAGTTAGAATTGAGAATTGGGTTGAATTCAATCACAAGAATTGCAGTTGTTGGCGTTTCTTAAGCTAGCGCAAAGAAGACAAATGTTCAAAATGAAAGGTATTTTTGTGGTAACAAAAATACCATCCAACATGGATGGATTCTATTCTATTCTATTCTATTCTGTATTGCAACCACTGCATGGATTTAAACACTACAGCTATCAATTGTAGCTATTGTAATGGTACACAAACCTGCCGCAAGTGTGGCTCCGGGTAGTTGTTGACTGCTTTCCCAGTCCTAGTGAGTTCATGCCACAAAATGGATGCTAAATAGCTAACGTTAGCATGTGTTTTATTTTCAGCTTTGCCAGTTCACCACTTAAAATGCTCCACGCTAAAAACGGACCAAACGTTTGAATCTGACAAAAAAAAAAGGGTTAAGCCTGAAAAAAAAAATTGAAACTGTAAAAATATCATTTGAATCTGACAAAAACAGAAGGTCAAATATGAAAATATTTGAAAGTGGAAAATAAAGCTAAATAATGTGTTCAAAATAATTATAAGCATCACATGATTTTCAACGTGAAAAAACATTATGAGCACTTATTTAAATTTTTAATTCATGGATGTATTTTTCATAATTCATCCATACTTACATTTTTTGTTTCAAAATAAAAAAAATGTCAAATACAAAACTTAGGGCCATAATTTAGCTCCTTACACAAACAGATTACCACAGTTTGGCCTGCAAGGAAAACAACAGTGTGGGGTTGTATTCATTTTTTTTTTTTTTTCAATAAGGAAGTTCAGATAAAATAATTCACTTTTTGTTTTTCAATTTTCATTCGTTAAACTGAAATTCAATGACCAAAACATACACTCACCCAGAACATAAATTGACCAAATTGGTATCCATCTTTTGGTTCTGGGTCTATAAACAAATATTGAAAAAGTGAGTTATGTTGTTCTTTAAGTTTTTGTTTTATTTTGGAAAAATAAATGAATACATGTATTCCGTCTTTATCAATTTGTTGTTTTATTTTTTTAATGTTGTTTTTTTTCTATTTATGTTTTGTCATGCTTACGTTGATATTTAGAAATGTTACATGCATTCTTCTTCCTATCGCTCTGATATACAAGGCGAGCCCTTTGAAAGGAAAACGTCCACCCAATGCCGTAAGCATCGCGGCTCTTCACGGCAAAATGCAAATGTCAAGTGACACTCGACAAGTCTGTGATTAAGATTTAATAGAGAAAAATGTGAGATGAGGATATTAGCCTAACTGAGATACATCAACGATGGCGCCTCAGGGTGCCCCCACCGCTGTCTTCTTATACCCATGGTTCCAGCAGGAGGCCAATATGACCAGTGCCAAACAACCAAAATGCTAATAAAGCAAGATTGGATTGTGTGGAATCTTTTCAAATGCATATCTGCATATGAATGCATAATTTGTTCACAGTTAATATGATAATTAGCTTTTCTGAATGACAGAAAACAGGGGGAAGAAAAGGTAGAGCATGTATTGAGTTACATCAACCAACATATTTCAGTGTTTTTTTCATCTACAGTCTTAGTCCTTTCTAATTAAAGGTAGTGACCCTGTCAATACTAGCTCAATGCTAAGTAGGATATGCTATAGACATGATACTGACTAGCATTAATTTCACATAGTGATTTCAACACCTCCAAATTTGGTAATGAAAACTACAACTAATGTGCACGTTAGAGTCAAACAGCTGGTGTGTAATAAGTATAATACTTACAGTAAAAACGCTCTGTAGTGCTTAATAAAATAAAAGACTGGCACATACAACTTAATTAAAAAATACTACTATATTGCATTCTAATGTCTTGGAATTACAACTGCATGCAAAGTCAAACGAGACACATTAGTGTAAATAACAAGATGGTAACTTTGTGTTATATGTAAATGAAAAAACTAATTATTTATTAACACATTTGAACACACACACAAAGTACCAAAATTGTTACCAACAAGAATTCCCAAGTACAGGGAATTAGTACCATACCAAATTAAATGCGATAGGTGGCCATCTTCATTACTAACGACTCTATAGGGTGTCCAGTATTTGAACACATATATGTCTGTTTTGTTCCTATCATGTCTTTATAATTTTTGCTTTGTGCACTGGAACAGAAATAGGTCTTCTCTAAAAGACTGATTGTGATTCTTATTTATGCCACTTCTAAATTGATTTATAATTGAAGAATCAATTAAAAACATATACAAATATATGCATACATGTATATATATATATATATATATATATATATATATATATATATATACATATTGTCAAGTCTGTGTGATCATGTTTTGTTTTAGTCATGTTCGGTTTTGTTTTTGGACTTCTTGTGCACTTTTGTTTGTTTTGTCACCATAGCAACCATTAGTTTCACCTGGTTCACATCCTCATGTCACACACCCGTCTCACGTTTTCACATTTTGCGTCACGCACCTGCTGTCACTAATCATGTCACTATTATTTAAGCTCCTAGTTGCCAGGCTATCTTCCTGGCGACATCACTCTCTACATATCCTATCTATCCATCCATGCTACTGCTACCCATAATATCCATGTCCACTATAGTTTATGCTTCATGCCATGCCACATTAAGTTTTTTTGTTTTGTGTTAATTGTTAGTTAATTGCCTTTGTGCTAGTCTTTTGTTTTTATAGCCAAGTTTTGTACTTCCGCCCTTGTGCGCGCCTTTTGTTTGATTCCTTTTTTGAGTGTTAACAATAAATATGTATTTACCTTCACGCCATGTCCAGTCCAGCTTTACTTGCATCGCGGGAAAACAAACACACCATAGTCCAAGTCTTGACACATATATGTATATAGTCGTAGTTTCTGTGGTTTATCCGTTATACAGTGCTCAATACCGGGGTAGAGCGCAACATAAGTTAGGTCAGGAAGAAACACAGAGGCTATTTCATCCCTACAAGCCTGTTTCGCAGGTTTCTCTGCTCTTCAGGCTTGTAGGGATGAAATAGCCTTTTGTTTTTTTTCCTGACCTGAAACACAGAGGCTATTTCATCCCTACAAGCCTGTTTCGCAGGTTTCTCTGCTCTTCAGGCTTGTAGGGATGAAATAGCCTTTGTGTTTTTTCCTGACCTAACATATATATATATATATATATATATATATATATATATATATATATATATATATATATATATATATATATATATACTTATATATATATAAATATGAAAAAATATACATTATACATATACAAGTTTTTTCATTACTTGTTTATTCACAGTAAACGTCATATGCCATCAGCCAACAGGAGGTTTTGTAACCAGTAACCTGTTTTGGAAAATTATATTGTACTTTTTATGCTGAAAAATATATTGCGAGAATCGGTTTGAACAAAAAATTGTGTTCTATTAAGAATTGATTTTGAATCAAATCGTGAGTTGTTGAGATTCCTATCCCTATTGACTAAAATCTAATTGCAACTAAACAACTACTTAATTTCTCCATATGTGACAAATGGTGTCAAATCTATACCCCCATGTCTCCTAATTCCTTCCACAGGACTACCTTATTTTTCGGACTATAAGTCGCAGTTTTTATCATAGTTTGGCCGGGGGTGCGACTTATACTCAGGAGCGACTTATGTGTGAAAGTATTAACACATTACCGTAAAATATCAAATAATATTATTTAGCTCATTCACGTAAGAGACTAGACGTATAAGATTTCATAGGATTTAGCGATTAGGAGTGACAGATTGTTTGGTAAACGTATAGCATGTTCTATATGTTATAGTTATTTGAATGACTCTTACCATAATATGCTACGTTAACATACCAGGCACGTTCTCAGTTGGTTATTTATGCGTCATATAACATACACTTATTCAGCCTGTTGTTCACTATTCTTTATTTATTTTAAATTGCCTTTCAAATGTCTATTCTTGGTGTTGGGTTTTATCAAATAAATTTCCCCCAAAAATGCGACATTTACTCCAGTGCGACTTATATATGTTGTTTTTCCTTCTTTATTATGCATTTTCAGCCGGTGCAACTCATACTCCGGAGCGACTTATACTCCGAAAAATACGGTATATACTTTATGAAAGTGCTCTGCATCCTGACAGGACAACTGCAATCTCTTGATTCGCTCCCAACAAGCACTGAGGTGCTCAAATATCAGAGGGAAGTAAGCATACACAAAACCACATAAGCACACCCACAGACGAAGGTCAGCAATGCCTCTATCAGTACTTCCCAAATAACCGCCATGGCCAACCAATCTCACGGCTGCAAATCTCCTTTAAAATTTAAAAAATTTAATTTGTCAACATGTTTCTATCATATGCTCCATCACTGTCCGAGTCGGTGGCAGGGGCCAGGGGGCCAATCGGGTGGGATGTGGGTGTGTAAGGGAGGGGGTGTTCTGAAGGACCGAGGCAGGCGCTTTCAAATGGGATGACGGCGCTGTGATTAGGGCCTCACGTTGGCTGGAATTGTCCTGGACAGCCTAGAAATCAGATTATTAACTCTGATGCCAGACACGCTGTCTCCTGGCAGGGATTAGCATGAAAATTTTGATATGGATCGATAAGCAATCTTTTCCCTTTCCTCACAATCTCCCAAGGCTTCATTAATCTGTGCGTATGTTTATGTCAACGAATTAAGACGCACCCATCTCTTTCCCAAGCACACACACTCATGACACACACATCTATTGCAGCCCCAGGTCAGAACTCACTGGATACTGGTTGGGAATATCTCATAGAGGTTTATTTAATCAAGTAGTGTCTATTCACCTCAGACAAAAATTGCCTCTCACTTAGTGTTTAGATTTAAGCTGTCGTTCTTCAGCAAAACAAAATAAATATCTAATAATCATGCATCAGCTTTAAGACAATTACAAGACAATTCATGTTTGCTTGCATGTTTGTTTCTGAATTCTCAAAGTGATGCACAGGGAACCTCACATTATAATGTAACTGTCAACATGCATTCATTGTAATTGTAACACATGGAGGACACTGAAATAGTTGAAAGCTCAGAAGAAAAATATTACTAAAAGTTAGGCCCACTAAACCTGTCACAAATCACTCACAAAGTGAGTAATTTAGAATGTTATGCTTTGCAATGAACCTTTATATTTGTATTGTATAATTTCACAGTGTTATTATTAGAGGTGGAATGGGTAAAAAAAAAAAAAATGGTTGATCTTGTCCTAGTTTTGGTTCGCTTCAGTGTACATTGGTGTTGTTGTTTTTTTAACATCTCAGATCACCAAGTATCCCAATAATCCACCACTAATGGTTTTGGTTCTTTCAAAAAAATAATATAATCTAAAATAAAATTTTAAAATGGCTCCAAATGTTCAGACCTTTGAATTAGTGCAAACCAAAAATTTAACTATACAATCTTTATAAGCACATTACATACCATCAACATGAAATAAACATACTAATTCTGTATCCTGAGGTAAGATATGGAATCATTCTCAAAGCTAACATCTGCTATATCCAAATGTGTTCATTAGTCTGCAGTTAAAAATTATTTTTCACAATTTGGAGAGCTGTTGCGCCAGATGGCTTGACATGAATCATGGCTTTAACACAAGATATTGATGAATTGAAAGAAAGGAGAGGATTATCAAACGTATTCAAGAAGGTAAATCATCACGCAATGTTGCAAAAGATGCTGACTGTTCACAGTCAGCAATGTTGCAATGGGCTAATGAAAAGTAACTGTGGACTATGGATGACTGGATTAAAGTCGTATTTAGAGATTGAATCCCGAATCTGCATTGGGCAAGGTGATGATTGCTGAAACGTCTGTTTGGTGTTGTTCCAATGAGATTTATGAAGACGACCGACTGAAGAAAACATGCACATTTCCACAATCTTTGATGGTATGAGGCTGCATGTCAGGTAATGGCACTGGGTCATTACATAAATATACAAGTTTACATTGACATGTTGGACACTTTTCTTATTTCATTAATGGAGGTGATAACATACATTTATAAGATGATAACATGTCCTGCCATAGAGCAAAAACTGTAAAGAATATGGAATAACCAAATAATCCGATCACAATCTAATTCAAAATATGTGGTTGAAATTAAAGAAAATGGTGAATGTGAGTGTGAATGTTGTCTGTCAACCTGTGTTGCCCCTTCAATGAGATAGCAACTTGTCCAGGGTGTACCCCGCCTTCCGCCTGAATGCAGCTGAGATAGGCTCCAGCACCCCCCGTCACCCCAAAAAGGGACAACGGTAGAAAATGGATGGATGGATGGATGGATGGGTCCATGACGAGACTCCAACCTGCAAAGCTGATCTAACAACAGCAAACAGAGAAAGATGGCCCAAGATTGAAGAAGAGTACTGTCGTCACTCATTAAGTCCATGCCGCAGAGACTGCAAACTGCTATAAAAGCCAGAGGTGGTGCAACAAATTACTGGTGGTGTGTTGTAGTGTTTTTTGTTTCGTTGTTTTTTTTGTCATGATGCCATATTTTCCTCAGAATTGAGTGATTCCATAATTGTTTCACGCTGCTTGATATACAAATGTAACTGTACCTGACAACCACAATTTATTTTCTAGATTGTTTTGTGTTTCTTAAAGCCAAATAGTTGCCATTTGAAACAATCATAGTTTCCCTTATCTGTTTGTTTTTTTGCCAATTTAAACTGAACGAGCATCCTCTAAATCTGGTTATTCCATATTATTTTTTTCCAAGAGTTGTACTAGCCTGACATAAACACAAACATATCCTCTAGTAACCTTTTTGGCCTCGAGAGTCATGAAAGCCAAATATTTTAAAATGTATTTCCGTGAGAGCCATATAATATTTTTTTAACACTGAATACAACTAAATGCGTGCATATTTAAGTAAGACCAACATTTTTAGAGTATAATAAGTCTCTTATTCTTTTTAATAACATTGTTATTCTGAAGCTAACCAATACTAAATAAAATACTTCTTATCATTAATACGACTTCTTGAACAGGTGCGGTAGAAAACGGATGGATGCATTGAAATGCATGAGAATGTTTTATATTTTGAACGTTATTTTTAACACTATGATTACCAATGTCAACTAAGATTTATCTGAGAGCCAGATGCAGTCATCAAAAGAGCCAAATCTGGCTCGAGAGCCATAGGTTCCCTACCCCTGCTCTAGGACTACAGTTACTTGGATCATTACAGTAATATAAGTTAATGTAATCACCCTACATGATCTCCTCTCTCTTTTTATGACATATGAATGTATAACCATGATCTATAAGAGTATCTTACTGCATATATGGATTATCTGAAACTCAAGGCTACAACGGAAAGAGTGTAGACGGTAGCCAGTGTAGAGGATCAAAGCTCGTATAATTATGACCCATACACGGAGCATAATTAATCTTGTGTGCATTATTAGGAAACACGAGTCCAGCCATGTCATTAAAGTGCTTTTAGTCGTCCTACTGTCCTCCCTTTGCACCGAGGCACTTTCGGTTTTACCAGCCCGCTGCTGGTCATTTACAGGAAGAGCACTCATCTACACGGCGGCACGACTCCTAACATATTGTCTTTATGTCCAATCATGGCTAATAATGAAGAGACGGGGAAATGGCTATGAGAGAATCTGGTGGAAATATAGAGTCAAGTCTGATTTGACAAAGTATGCCATTTCATAATTTGACGCTCCTCGTACATTGAATAATTTATTCAGACAGAAATGTATGGTGTTTAGTGGTGCAAGGACAAATTGTGAAGCAACATTTAAATTAAATCAAGTGGAAATTGATAGAGTATATGAAACTAAATTATTGGGAATAATAATTGATCATAAATTATGTTGGAAACCGCATAGTGAATATCCATCCATCCATCCATTTTCTACCACTTATTCCTTTCGAGGTCGCGGGGGGCGCTGGAGCCTATCTCAGCTACAATCGGGCGGAAGGCGGGGTACACCCTGGACAAGTCGCCACCTCATCGCAGGGCCAACACAGATAGACAGACAACATTCACACTCACATTCACACACTAGGGCCAATTTAGTGTTGTCAATCAACCTATCCCCAGGTGCTTGTCTTTAGAGGTGGGAGGAATCCGGAGTACCCGGAGGGAACCCACGCAGTCACGGGGGAAAAATATCCAAATCCATTGCTATTCTTTATAAAGTAAGACACATGCTGAATGAGAAATGTCTGCATATGTTATATTATTCTTTTATTTTTCCATATCTAACATATTGTGTTGAAGTATGGGGAAATGTTTATAAAACAAACATAGATCCAATAATTAAACTTCAAAAAAGGGTAATTAGAATAATACACAAAGTGTTCTACTATGAACCTACCAATCCATTATATTTACGTTTTAATGTGTTAAAATTTTCAGATGTTGTGTTTTTTAAAACAATGGAAATTGTGTTTCAACTAAAGAACAACAGCCTTAATTCCAGCTTGTATTCTTAGGTTATTTAAATTAAAAGGAGAAAACTATAATTTACAGAGGATATTGATTTTTGAAATATGTAAAGTAAGAATGAATATAAAATACAAATGTATTTCAGTTTCAGGAGTTAAATGGTGGAAGAAGCTCAGTGATGAGTTGAAGACATGTAGTTCTTTGTTAAAGTTGAAGAAAGCCTTGAAAGTTGAAATAATAGAAAATTATAAAATATAGCAATGATTACTTTCATCCCATTGATTTTTTGAACGTTGATGTTCCAGGTAATCTTATTTTCAGTGAATGTATAGGATAGGCAAATATAAGCCTTGGCTTCAGCCTATTCCTTTTCGGTCATTCTTGTTCTTTCCTTTTTGTGTGTAAATGTGTATGATTGGTAAATATGTATAATCTGTACTGTTAAATTGATCACACAAAATGGTTGATTATATGACCGAAATAACTCATTTCAATCATTCATTCATTCATTCAAAAGTGAGTATAAACTAAATAATAGAATAACAGTAATGCATTGGGTTTTTTTTAACTACGAGTTGAAAGAACAACACAGGATACAATCCATCATAATCAACATTTGCCAAAGGAGCTTTCAAGTTCCTATTATTAGGGGTATATCATTTACTCAAGAGCAAATCCTATTCTCCATTAACAAAGCGAGGTGTGTGGTTTTGTAAGTGGATCCAATTGTCTAAGAGCTTGTGGTTTCTGCAGAGAGTGCTTTTATGTCAGCTAAGTCAAAAGTATTGGACTCAGGGTCAGGTTCAAATAATTAAACGCCTTTAAATGAAAGCGCACACTAATGAGTGCAATCTCACCAACCCAATATTTAATATCTCATCATTAAGCAGTAAAATGACCCGATATGATACTGGTACAGTTCCAATTATGCAACATTGATCAAAGTGACCTTTTCATACTGAACAGTGGAAGGGGGAAAAAAATCAATTCCACACCTCCAAACATTAATTCTCCCATACCCGAACAAGGATACGGAAGTTTCAGTGGCTACATAAGCAGCATGTGCAAATACATACCAAACAAAGTGTGCCTGTCAAATCAACTGGCCCCCAACACAAAAAGCAATCTCCCCATACCTATACATCTAATTTGTTTGTTCACAAGCATCTTATATGTCTTTATGTTATTTTCTTTGAGTCTTTTTGTTTTTTTTACCCCCTCTGCGCATGTCCCCCATGTCTTCTGAAGCCATGTTAAATCCCAGAAGCTGAGACAGGTGACGAAAACAGGGCCAGACTTCCCAGCCCATCAGCAGAGATGGCGGACTGGGAGCCATCATAATGGCTAATTCTTCTCTGCCTGGCCGAGGGAGCAGGAAAAGAAGCGAGACGGGTAAAGTGAAATCGCTATAAAGGCCAAACACATTTCATTGCAGGATCTGTCTTGATTTGTTGTACTGCTTGACAGTGTCCATTTTCTGTTTGACTGGTAACTGCTGATGTGCTTTTCCCTCTTCAACTTACCCAGAAACAAGCTCAGACTACTTCTTAACGTTGGGCTGCTGCCTTTAAAATAATGAAACTGATCATCTTGGTCAGAAAATCCTTAATACATTTCAAGCCTGGTCCACTAAGATCCAAATAACAAGGGCTAAATAGCACCTGCAAACTATTAAAAATGTGTGCATTATTAGTGGGCGTGTTGCAGGTGATCTACTAAAACTGCATGTACGATTGATAACAAGTGCAAAAGTGGTGCAGACCGCCTTCTTTATATGGGTTTTTTGCATGCATACTCAATTCCCTCCACATTTATGGCATCATATGGTCAAACATGAGGCGTTTTGTCATGTTGTTGACATGCAGCTTACAAATATAATACATACCACCATTTCTAGGCTTTATTGAAGTGCGATCTAGCAGAGGTGGGACCAAGTCATTGCTTTGCAAGTCACAAGTAAGTCTCAAGTCTTTACCCTCAAGTCTCGAGTCAAGTCCCGAGTCAAGACAGGGCAAGTCCGAGTCAAGTCCAAAGTCAAGACTGGAAAGTCTCAAGTGAAGTCCCAAGTCCTGCATTTTGAGTTTCGAGTCCTTTCAAGTCATTTAACCACAGACTAATATATTTACACAGATTGTGTATGCTTTTAAAACGCTGTATTTATTTATTAAAACAAGTGCATTTGAAATTGCAGGGAAAAAGATAGTGCTGACATTGCACTTCAAAATAGCACTATTAACCAGTCATTTTAAACATGTAACTCATTCCTTTACAGAATAAACACATTTGAAAAAAAACAAGTGCAACTGTACTTATTTGCACAAAAGTGTTAACATTGTATTTCCATGGCATATTGCATTGTAACTAGTTCCACAGCGGTTTCTATCCTGTTCTTACCTTATCTCATTGATCTCATCTCATACTGTATGTGTGTTTATGTGTGCGTACACATGAAAAACATAACAAATATATGAACATAACAATGAACAGAGTTGTACTTTTTAGATGTCAGGACCCTATGCAATATGTACACATATTCTTAATATAGTATACATTTTAACTGACCTTTATTTGACTATGTTTGTCTTTTTGTAGGTGGCTAAAATACGCGGTGCTGCTGACTGCCGTCTAACGTTACGTTACTGTGTGTGATACATTGACTAACGTAACGTTATGTATAGGTACCTCATGAAACCCTGCTTAAAAAAAATCACTTGACAAAAAGTATGAATAAGGTAGCAAACTGCAGTGGACGCAACAGATTGCCGTGTTTGCAATGACGTTATAACCATAGGCATCTTATAAGTAGACGCAGCATTGGTTGCTGTGACGTGAGCAATTTGGCCGCCATCTTGAAGTGCTGATGAGGAGCCGGCGAGCAGCCGAAACTGACAGATGACAGGTAGAAAACAAAGATGGTGGTGTTCACCGTTTTCCTGCTCAAATGAGCGGACTGTTGAAAATAGGAATCGGGGGATTACTTTTCACAAGTGAGATTTAACATTATTAACGTACTATTGGTTGTATTTTATGAAAATAATATTACCACAGAGTTGAGAAGGATCAAAGATCTTCAATATTTGTATGTGAAAATCACAAAGAAATCTTCTGGGGGAGGATGACGCCCCTACAGGGGTTTGGTTTACAAACTTTCAGCCCCACCTAAAACAAAATTCACCAGCCGCCACTGATTATGATGCATTCTCATTTTAGGCAAAGTATAAGACAATACTTTCTTAACAGTATAATTGTAACCAGGAATCAGTCTTCAAGTAACAATATTCAAATACTAACATTGTTGGGTTAAACAGAATTTGGTTTTATTCTGAATCCAGTGAAACAGATTGGTGGTTTTAGCTGATATGAAGACTTTCAGGTGTTTATATATGTTTAAGTATTTGGCAGACGCTTTTATCCAAAGCGACTTACATAAAATAATACATATAAAACATCAATCAATCAATCAATCTTTATTTATATAGCCCTAAATCACAAGTGTCTCAAAGGGCTGCACAAGCCACAACGACATCCTCGGTACAAAGCCCAACAATCACTGCAAACATTATCATTTACGGGAAGAATGTAATAGAAAATATCAATACAAAGTGTCAAGACAGAATAAACTCTCTGCTGCTGAAGCAACAGAGATACAGTCTATAGGTCCCTAAGATATATAGATATCTAATGTATTCATACATTGTTTATGTAGGATACACACATATGTATATATAACCTAATCATATTGTTTCTTCAATTTAAAAATAGATTACCGTTTTTTTCCCCCTTCTCTGGGATTATATTCCCAGTTTTGATCTCGGACGTCTGGTCATTTATAGTGTATAAGAATATTATATTACTGTTAAGCAAACTATGAATAATAAAACACGCCAAAACATGTGTCTGTTATCATGGCTACACGTATGACAAAAAAGGGGGTGAAAATCAGTCGTATTCAGTGAGGTAAAATTAATTAAATGCGCTGACAGTTCATTGCTCCTGCCAAATTAATTGTACTGAGTGGAGCGGATCACCACTCCAAGATGGCGGCCACGCGCCTCGTCTGCGCCAGTAGGCAGTAGCGCTCGATGCTGCGTCTACTTATAAGATGTCTATGGTTATAACGTTAGCAGTGAGTTTGCAGCCTCACTGATTTAACTACACAGCAAATAAAAGTCACGTTACTTAGCCAATAAACGTTATCTTAAATTCAGAACTTACCCTTCTTTGTGCAACTTCAAATGTCGAACGAAGTTGGAAGTTGTTGCGTCTCCGTCTGTAATATTCGAACTGCGTGATTTGCATACCGCAATTCGTTTTTTGTTGACCAAGTCGTAGTTTTTATACCCGAACGAAACCAACTTTAACATAATTGTTTATCACTGGCACGTTGTTGGACAACTCTAGTTCATTGGTTGTCCTGCAATTTGATTGGATGAATGCTGTGTGATGAAAACAACGTATATCTAATTTGATTGGCTGTTGTACTGACAGCACACCAGCTGACAGGAATAACACGCTGATAGACAGACGAAGAAAATGAAAAATACGGAGCGCTCCCAAATAACTTTTTAAGCTTTGGATTTTGGGGAAAGTGGCAAGTCATGTCAAGTCATGTCAAGTCAAAAGGCTCAAGTCCAAGTGAAGTCACAAGTCATTGATGTTAAAGTCTAAGTCGAGTTGCAAGTCTCTTCACATTTTGTCAAGTCGAGTCTAAAGTCATCAAATTCATGACTCGAGTCTGACTCGAGTCCAAGTCATGTGACTCGAGTCCACACCTCTGCGATCTAGACACGAGAACCTACTTTTAGCACGCTGACGATGTGCCCTGGGAGGCGCTGCGGTGTGATGGTGCGTCTGGATGGATCCAGATGCAAGAAAATGCACATTGCGATACCTTTTTTCATAGCTATTTTAAATTAATAATGTTCTTATTTGAAAAAGCGCCAGCAGACGACAAAATAAATCAATTGAATTTGTTTTAATCAGTCAATTAAGTCATCCAGCAGCAATGCAATTATAAATTGATAATGCTGTGTAGACAATATGTCTAGTATTTTTATTTTTGACAGTCTAAATACTGTATGTTTGTAGCAGGGTCAATCATGTCTTGTAAATAATGTATTTTATAATGTTTTATTATTGTTATAATTACACAAAATGTGTACGTTGCATGTAAATACCTGAATATTATTCGATGTTTTGTCAATGTGGAACCATTGTCTCGTTGTCCCTCCTACTGCAATAATTACTGTGACACCTATCTTTTTATATGTGTTGGACACGCCTTCCAGCTTCCCTTTTGTCTACGGTACCGGGAGAGGTAGGCGTCCATGCGATGACAGAAAATGTATTGTCATGTTAAGAACTTAAGTTCACTTTCTTGTTCTGTATTATATTTGTGTAGGGACTCGACGATGGCAAAAAGTTATTGACAACAATTGTATTCTGTGTATTATCAGGTATGTTTATTTCACTGTTGTACGTGCCCTTTTTTTGTCTACAGTAACGGGAGAGGGACTCGACGATGGCAAAAAGTTATTGACAACAATTGTATTCTGTGTATTATCAGTAAAGTGCAGCTGAGCAATCCATGGTGCTGGTCGTGTTCCATAAAAGGCACACAATGCAGAGGAAAAGACCACCGGTTACATGTTGACACACACACATGTAGGATGCAGGATTCTCTCGCTATTGTTTGTCTTTGCAGTGCAATCCTCTCCTTTTAACACAGTGCGTAATTGTGCCAGTTTTCGCAAACATTCAAAACACAGTAAACAAAGACGTAAGACAGCGACCGCAGAACAATTTTAGCCTTGATAAATCCCATTGCTGACGCTGAACGATTGTATTTGTATCTCAGTATTGTGGACATTCTAAAAATTTGGCCTGCGTATACATGAAGACAGACTCAGAGCTCAATGGATTGCGCTCAATATTTTGCTCATTTAAGAAATGCAATCCTCTGCTGCTTGAGATTGGTAAATCTGCTTTGCATGCTCTATTAAGTTTGCTCGTATCTTAATACGTGCAAACCTTCAGTAGATCAAATGTAGAATTTGTGAAAATAGCTTGCATCATTATTAGCCAATACTTCCCATTGAAACTAATTGAAATCAAATTCATTCATGCTGGACACCCAATAACACCACCATTTTACATGTTACATGCTGACATAAGAAAATCTAACTTCTAGATAAGGGGTTTACTGGAAAGTAGGGATGTCCGATAATGGCTTTTTGCCAATATCCGATATTCCGATATTGTCCAACTCTTTAATTACCTATACCGATATCAACCGATATACTGTATAGAGTCGTGGAATTAACACATTATTATGCGTAATTTGGACAACCAGGTATGGTGAAGATAAGGTCTTTTTTTTTTTTTAAATAATAAAATAAAATAAGATAAATAAATTAAAAACATTTTCTTGAATAAAAAAGAAAGTAAAACAATATAAAAATAGTTACATAGAAACTAGTAATTAATGAAAATTAGTAAAATTAACTGTTAAAGGTTAGTACTATTAGTGGACCAGCAGCACACACAATCATGTGTGCTTACGGACTGTATCCCTTGCAGACTGTATTGATATATATTGATATATAATGTAGGAACCAGAATATTAATAACAGAAAGAAACAACCCTTTTGTTTGAATGAGTGTGAATGAGTGTAAATGGGGGAGGGAGGTTTTTTGGGTTGGTGCACTAATTGTAAGTGTATCTTGTGTTTTTTATGTTGATTTAATTTAAAAAAAAAAAAATAATAATAATTTTAAAAAAAAAACGATACCGATAATAAAAAAAACGATACCGATAATTTCGGATATTACAATTTAACGCATTTATCGGCCGATATTATCGGACATCTCTACTGTAAAGTCTGGAATATACTCAAGCGTTGCGTAGGTGACGCCGTTATGGCCCCTCCCCCTGCCTAGCCTCCTCCAAAGTTTGAGTACAAGTCCCAAAAATCCTAGTTTCACGTCACCGCCGACGCTGAATGCAGAGCTATGATTGGTCAGATTTTGCCAAGGATGGTCCTCAAACACAGGCGAGGAGAGTTTGTGCTTGAAATGCACCAATTATTGAATGAAATAAAACAACAAGGATTACTGATATTGTGTACTTAATATCTCGGTGCGCTCTAAAAATAATTAGAGCGCACCGTGTTGTTGTTGCAGCCTGAAGAAGTCAAAAAGTATGACACTCTTTTCAACTTTGATTGTCAATCTAGCCATGTCAATCTTCTTTCTCGTGCAAACACGTCTTTTTTCTCACATACTACAGTTCTCATTTGCAGTCAATCTTTCAGGCACGGTATATTTACATGTGAACTCTGAACATGACCACACGGATTAACACCAGCATGTTGTAGGTTACTTAACAGTTTTATTTATGTTTGTACATCTCTCGTCCCATGTCCCAAACGGCCGAATAGCATTACAAATAATAATAGCGTCCTCATTCAGAAGTTGCACAGTCCATCTTCACGGACATATTTTCCTCTGGTTTATAAGTAAAACGTCCATTAAAAAGTAAACTGACGATTCTCAAGGATTAGTTCCAGTGTAGACAAAGATGTCAATTTTGTGGTTGTCGTCTATCCTCACTCTTCACAAGAAGGAAATACAGTTTCAGTCAATGAAAGCTGCAGTTGTTCTTTCTGTACACACTGCCCATTAATGTTTTGGAAGAGAATTCCAAGTCTGGTGCCACCCCCCACGGAAGAACTATAAATCAGACAAGATGCCGTCAGAGGGGACGCAAACTGTGTGACGCCAGAATATATACCATTAGTATGGTATATAACATTCACTACACCAACTAGTAGGGGAGCCTTGTAACCCAAATTTTAGGTCGCAAAGCATACACACTAAAAAATGCTGGGTTATTTTGATAACCCAATTTATGAGTTGCGAGTGTTGGGTTAAATTTTTGAGTTATTTGTATGAAGAACAATCCATTTGGTTAATAAGGGAATTATTTTAACTCAATTTCTGGGTTTTCAAAACTATGAACCATTTTTGGGTTATTTTTCAATGAGTAACGCATTTTTGGGTAAAAGGCTTTTTTTTTTTATTAAAAAGGTACTTTTTTTCTTGGAGGGAATTTTATTAAGAATGAATCTCATTAACATTATTCACAATCACACATCTTATATACATGAAAATATTTGAGCATGCTGTATAGAACTACTAATGTCATGATCTGTCATGTTTGTTTAGTTTTTGACTCCCTCAGTTGCAGTTTTGAGCACCCCTGGGTTTGTGTTTTAGTTCCCATGACTGCAGATTGTTTTCACCTGCCTCTGATTAGTGTTCGGGACGCTCACCTGCTCCTGGGCACTAATCAGAGAGCTACATATTCCCTGCTTTTCGCCACACTCAGTCTGGCTTTCTTATTTGCTTCCACGCAACAGTTAGGACGGCTACTAAATTGATTCCTGAGCTAAGCTTCGCCTTTTTGTTTGCCTGTTTACATGCTAAGCTTTTCTTGTTCGCTATTCCGTTAGCTTCCCGTGCTCTTTTGTTTGTATCCCGCATGATTTATGGACAATAAATCATTTTCTTACCTGCACCTTGCTTCCGGAGTCCCGTCTACATCCTGGGAGAACGATCCACGCAGTAAAATGCAACCTCGCCGTGACAACTATGACCATACACGCCAATTCTTGTAAAAAAAAAAGTCACTCATGTCTTGTATTTTAATGGAATAAAAATCATTTTGATCAGAAGTTGGGAAAGAGTAGCACAAACCATCAGTAAAATGTATAATTTTTAACCAACTATTGGGTCAAGGAGAGCTAAATTACGCAACCCAATAGTTGGGTTAGGAATAACCCAACATTGTAGTGAGCATAACTCAGCGTTTGTGTTAAATACATTCAACCTATTAGTTAGGTTATGAATCAACCAACTTTGAGTTAGCATAACTCAACTTTAGGGTTAAATAGTTCAACCCAAAAGTTTGGTTGGGAATAACCCAGCGTTAAGTTATCACAGCTCAACTTTTTGGTTAAATATTTCAACGCAAAAGTTGGGTTGAAAAAATCAACCCAAAATGTTGAGTTAAAATAACTCAAATAAGGGGTTCGTCTTTTTCTGAACCAGCAGTTGGGTCAATTTATTATTTTTTTAACCCAACATTTTTTAGTGTGTAAGAATAAGCCGAGAGACAGCTGATATCCCCAAAAAACTTTTGATCTAGGGCACTCGTAAACAGAGGTACCACTGTATTAAGGTTTATGTGAGGAATCTACTGTATGAATTAAAAGGGTACCCAACCGGATTGATTTAATACTAAATGTGAGTTAAGATTATTTTTCCACTGCCCTGCTTATGATTCCTGAGGTCAAAGATTGTTTTTATTCTTTATGACTTGCCTAAGGAACAGCATCTTATAATCTACTAAGCACATCTTAATCAATGTTTTCCTCTGCCATGCTGTGGCCTACAAGGAGGAAAACAAAACATGATGGATGTAATCTGTGCTAAGCCTCTCTCCCTGGAGCAGAGTAATTCATAAACATATCATTTTAATTATTTATGTCTAATCCTTCAAAATGAAAAATACAATTAAATCACTATGATTTACAATGGCAGCGAAACGAGTTGCATTGCTGTTACCAGGTACCGTAAATAACTTGCCGTTGTGTAAAGGAGTTCACTGGCGAAATAGAAAAAAAATCATACTCACTTTTCCCGTCACTCGGGGAGTACCACTGCTCTAACGACAACTCATCCTGAATCAAGTATAGTGCTTGTATATGACAGAATACAATAGAATCTTCTTTTTCTTTAAGTAGATTGTCTCAAACAGAAAGTTCCAGCGGGTAAGACAAAAACAATGCTGGAATCATAGTGACCATGAGGCTAACTGTAAGGTTAAACCTGCTATTTTGTATGCTAAAAAAATAACTTTAAAGGGGACCTATGATGACGGTCTTCTTTTCTAACTTATAAATGTTGTTACAATGTTGGGGTACTAATCAGAATTTTATTTGAATCCATATTTTAGTGCCTAATTTTGACACCTTTGTTGCGCGTGATGTCCCGTCCAGTTGCACCCTACGCACCGGCTGAAGGACTTGGCCCGGAAACAAGCAGCTAAGTACTCAGAGAAGACTTAGATGTAGGTAATGTTGCAATTCCCCATGCCAACAAACCAAGAAGGCCCTCGAAAGTACAGTGAGGCTCCACTTTTCAATCTGCGCTAGATGCTAATTTACATTGGATTTGTCATAGACATACTAAAGATTAGCTTTAGCGATTTAACGTGACAATTTCTACACGTCCAAATTTGGTATTCAAAACTACAACTAAGATACACCTTAAAATTAAATAATAAATACAATACTTACAGTATAAGCACTTTGTAGGCTTATTTTCAGATTAATGGAAAAGTCTACTTCAGGTGTCCCCAAACTTTTTGACTTGGGCGCCACATTGGGTTAAAACAATTTGGCCGGGGACCGAGCTGTATATATATATATATATATATATATATATATATATATATATATATATATATATATATATATGCGCACAAATTGACTGAAAGTGTGTGCACTTATTATTATTATTGTGTGCACTTATTATTATTATGTCACGTTATTGATGGAAAAATGCATTTTTAGACAATTTGATTTGCCTGAGCGGCTAAGAGACACAGAGAGTTACAAGCGGTAGAAAATGGATTAGAAAGGACAGATTAAAAAAAAAAATAATAATTTTAAAAAAAAGTTAAATAAATGTTTTTATTTTTTTTTTTAACTTGGGACTTCCCGCGAGCCGGATTTTGGACACTGGCTGGCCGGGTCCGGCCAAAGGACCGTAGTTTTAGGACCACTGGTCTACTTCCAATAATACAGTACAGTACTGTACATGCAAATGAGAGACACTGAAGTGTAAGAAAACTAAATAAGTGGACCAGGGACTGGTCTGCTAATTGTTCCTAGGACCAAAACAAAACATGGTGAAGCTGCATTCTGCCACTATGCCTCCAAAAGCTGCAATAAGCTCCCGGAGGACATTAGATCTGCCCCTACCCTACCTATTTTTAAATCTAAACTTAAAACTTTTGCTTTGAACTGCTACTAAATTTCTGAAGTCTTTAATCTTTATTGTTTTAATACATTTTTATTATTGTTCTTTATCTCAAGTCTTATGCTCTATTGTTAAATTAATAATATGATACTATGTAAAGGTCTTAATCTGCTGATGATGTTGATTTCTCAAATGATCACTGTGATATTGACTCTATGTGAAATGCTATGCATTGCCTCCCTGATGGATGGATGGATGGATGTTTTGTAAAGCACCTTGAATTGCCTTTGTATGAAATGTGCTATATAAATAAAATGTGACTTGACTTGACAGCACAGCTCAGTGTTAAATTTTAAATAAAATGTAAGATTTTTTTTTCTTTGTATTTTTTATTTATTTTTTTAGAACTTGAATACACACAAAAGTATGGAATATTGGTACCATTGAGTACTAGAATCAATTCTCATGTGCCAGGAATTGGTAACATACTGATTCAGATGTGAGAGGTACCCATCCCTACCAAGTAGTACACCAAAAATATCACTTTTGGCTCTTGTCATTCAAAATAGAATAAAATGTACTGTGAAAGTTTACAGTTTACATTAAAAACAAAGTATTTAATAGTTATGACTATATATATATATATATATATATATATATATATATATATATATATATATATATATATATATATGGTTTTTTGTAGCCCCAAAACATGTATATCCAGTTAAAAAAAAAAAAAAAAGATGACATGGGAAAAGGAATACAACTTTGACATCTCAATTTCATCTTCTGGACTCACTTATGTAACCACCAAAAATTATAATTTGAAAGCCCCAGCCTGTAATAAGAGGCACTGGTGATGTTAAACATCATAGGAGTTCCTTGGGTTTGTGGCTGTGGGCAACGGGCGCAAGTATGCATGCGGGCTGGATAACCTGGAACCACTTACAAGAGAGGATGTCCTGTTCCTCTCTTATCACCGGTTTCCTTCCACTACAGCACACATTAAGAAACAACACCTCCCTCCCCCTCTAAGTGAAGTTCCCTTAATACCGTGACCCCCCCACCCCCCTTTGCACTGATATCATCTCTGTCTATTCAACCTCAGCACCATCCACTCCAAGGGGATGAACATCATTTATTAGTAAAAGTTGCCCTTTGGGGAAGATGGAAAAGAAATGATTGCTTAAACGCACTGGATTGGAGGCAGGTCTGCTGGCAGCCTGGGCATCTGGATGGGGCGCGGTCAGCATCAAACTCTCACATCTGGAAGTCGTTTACTCTGCAGAAATTAAGAGATGCACCATGCACAGATATATACCACACACAGTCAACGAATTAAGAGTGTACGTGTGTGAGTAAAAAAACACGTGTTTCTTCCCTCTCCCCCCCCCCCCTTTAATCACCCTGCCCACTTTTACTGTTTAACGCCATGCATATGCTGACAAAAGAAAGTCTATGATTCTGATTTTACTGCTTCTCCGCTCATGAAGCTTCTTAGCATCCAGATGTATCGCACAACGATGTAGCTAATAGATCCGAAAAGAAGCAGATGCAAGTGTGATGCTTCATAAAGAACCATTTGTTCACTACAAGCCATTACACTTCTGCAACAGCGAAGGACATCCAAAACCACTTCACAGACGTGAATCTGTGTCTGCGTAGCGCTACAGCGCCGCCGCCCCTGCCCTGCGCTACTTTTGTGGCGTTCTCCCGGGTTGCTGTGGTGATGGAGGAATGTCACATTAGTCTGTGATTATCTCTATGAGGTCCGCATTCAGTTTCTTCCAACTTGAGTAATTGAATTCTTCTCCTTTCTTTCTTTCTTGTTTTTTTGAATCAAACTCACAAACAATGCGTGCGGAGGCGCTGACAGAAAGTCAATGCGGCTCGGACAGCCGTTTGGTCAAAGAAGAGGGCGACGCGCCGATATCTTTTATGTTTGGGATGACGAAGCCAAGTGGGCCCATCACACGGCCGCCAGGTTAAACAAAAAGCCTCGGAGCAATCGGCCTCAGAGGGCTGAAGTGAATTCCACCGACAGCCACCACTGTGCAATTCTAGGGCTCTGACAAAAGACTGATGCTATCTAATAAAAAGGACCGCATCCATCTCAGGCAACCAAACATCAGCAACAACACGAGATGGACCAAAAAAAAAAAAAAAAAAAAAAAAAAAAAAAGCAAAAGGATGTTTAGATGGGTTGTTGACATGAACACCAGAAATAGTCTCTGTAATATGTACTGTATTATCAATGGGAGATGACGCAAATACGATTTTTTCCAAGATGGTGCCGCTGTAGTGGCTGCTGGTGGCAGGAGCTCTGTGCTCTTGTATCATCCTTTTGTGTTCCTGATGTTTCCCTCTTGTTTTCATGTGTTTTTTGTTTTTTTTGCCTTTTGGTTCGAGACCCTTTTGGACTGTGTGACAAGGGGTGGCACTTTCGTGATTTCTGCGGTGCTTTTTTGTGAACTTCTGGATCTGCCTCCTGGGAGCCTTTTGGCCTTGGAGACCAGCTGCTGGGACTCTGCCACTCCAGAGTCCATTTGGAGAGACTGGAGGAGATGCGGACAGGGCTGAGGAGCTAGCACTGAGCGCCGGGACGGACAAGCTTCAGAGTGTGTTGGCTGAATGAGCAGGTATCGGACACCTCGGTCTCCTTTGACGCATCCTCGCTCATCCATGCGGACTGGACACTGGCCGAGAGTTAGTGGGCGGCCGAGGTCTCTTGGTTGCTTTGTTGGGTCTGCTCCTGTCTCTGGCAATGCTCCCCCCACCCCAGCAGACGATGGTGCGGAACACCGCAGAGGCCACCACAGTGTATATGTTATTTTTTTTATTTTTTTTGTTGTTGTTTTACTTTTGTAGATGTATGTAGAAATGGCTGGTTGCATCAGCTCTGCTCTTTTAATGTCTTTAATGTCCTTTGCGTTCTTTGATGTTTCCCTCTTACACACATGCTTACTATGGCTATGAGATTTTTTTTCCTTGGCCTCAGTCAGGACCCCCTCTCCAAGGGCCCAGGCTTAGACTGATTTTTTTATTTTCTTACAAAATAGTTGTATTTGTAAATTGATCCACAATGTTGGATGGGAAATTATTAAATTTCAGAGGTCAAATCAACGTCAGAACTGAACATTGATTAAACGTTGTCAAAAAGCAAGTTGTTTCAACGTTATGTTTGAGTTGCTCAACCTAATTCAACAAGTTCTCAACGTTGTTTTAATGTTCTGTCCCTGCTGGGTGGGGTCCAAACTTGTGATTTACATAACCGAGGCGTTCCTCAAGGCACACCTTTAGGTCCTCTCCTTTTTGGCAATTATAAATAGTTTTTGTAATGTTTATTCCTCAAGGATCTAATTTAGGTCCTCTCTTTTTCAAAATGTTGGCTATTCAACTGGTGGCTGGCGATTAAAGTTAATAAAAGTTAGTTTTTGTAAAACATTTATTTACCCTGGAAAGTCCCATTGAGATTAATAATTTATTTTTCAAGGGATTCCTGCACATGCATACACCACTGTAGGCGCCACTGGAAGAAAGGTGGGTGAAGTGTCTTGCCCAAGATGGAGGAAGCTGAAATCGAACCTGGAACCCTCAAGTTGCAGGGACGGCCACTCTAACACCCAAGCCACGCCGCCCCAAATTTGTGGGACTCTCATTTTTACAGTAGATTGTTAAAAACACTAAGTGATGTCATAGAGCTCGCTAGCTTTTTTGCAGAAGGTCCTTCAAAACTGTAGAGCGCTCTTGCAACTCTGACAAAATCAAATGTCTACCGTAGAGGACACTGTTTCTACAGAATATATGAAATAATACTGATAGTGAACCTTTTGCTTTCTGGAAATGTGGCCCCAAAACAATTTATTGAAATATCCCTGTTCTAGAAGGTTGCAAATATGGTGCAATAAAAATGGCCATTTACTCAGGCAAAGCCATTCAAAAAAAAGGTTTGTGGAGTTTGATGGTCTCCTTTGTGAGTTTTTAGGCACACCAGGGACCCAAATTAAATATGAGATGTTATCATTTGTCTGTTGGTCCCACTCCGAGTGTTGTAATTAATCTTCTATGAACAAGGTGTGCGACATAAACCTGCACATTGACTAGCTGTACAAAACAAAAATAATGAGACATGACTGCTGTTATAATTGCACACTTGGCTGGAGCGCACTTTGGTGCAAAGAGAAGACCTGGTGTCAGGCAGCATGGGATCACCGCTAACATATGCATGACAGCAGCCATGCTGGGATGTTTGCTAATTCCCCTCGTACTTTTTTTTTTTTTTTTTTTAAATTCCATTTTATTTGCGCACATTGATTTTGTGTGCGGACGGGAATCAGAGCTCTCGGAATAAAACGCAAGTGCTGACCTGTGCATAGATAATTTGCCATGAAAGACAATCAATAAATAACAAACACTCCCTAATCAGCCGAGGAGTTGACAGAATGACATTCCATTATCCCCATCTGGCCGAGTGCAGTCAGAACAGCAAAATCTCAGAGGGCCAACGTTCACTTCTCTCCTGGTGCAGATGTCACCTCACGAAACACTCACACATTTCACAAACACACAAATAATTGCCTTGCAGATGTGATGTGTCATTGCCAGAATCCCCTTGCATAAGTGGATATCTGGAGGAAAGAATAAATTGAATATACTAAGATGCATACTTGGGGTGAAACGGTTCGTCCACGTTGTCGACGGAAATCGATATCAAAATTTGTCGCCTACAAATTCATTTGTCGATAACAGTTGGCGGACGTCAGCGCTCCTGTTTGTCCGGACGAGCGATGACTGGTAGGCAACAGGAAAGAAAAAAATGACTGTGGTCATTGCAACAACACTGCAAGTGAAACCATCAAAAGTATGGGAACCTTTCACCCTAACCATGTCAAACACACACATAAATTGCTCAATTTGCAAACCAGACCTTGCTTAGACTTAGACTTAGACTTAGACAAACTTTAATGATCCACAAGGGAAATTGTTCCACACAGAAGCTCAGTTACAAAGAATGCTAAGTGTAAGGATGGAAAGGATAATTCAGGTATAAAGTAGACTAAAAATGTACCACAGTGGCAATATAAAATATAACATATGTGTAATATTTACATATTATATATACAGTATATGATACATACTGATATATTATATTATATTTTTATATAATATATACAATGTATAACAATTAGCATGTACAAACCCCGTTTCCATATGAGTTGGGAAATTGTGTTAGATGTAAATATAAACGGAATAAAATTATTTGCAAATCATTTTCAACCCATATTCAGTTGAATATGCTACAAAGACAACACATTTGATGTTCAAATTGATAAACTTTTTTTTTTTTTGCAAATAATCATTAACTTTAGAATTTGATGCCAGCAACACGTGACAAAGAAGTTGGGAAAGGTGGCAATAAATACTGATAAAGTTGAGGAATGCTCATCAAACACTTATTTGGAACATCCCACAGGTGAACAGGCAAATTGGAAACAGGTGGGTGGCATGATTGGTTATAAAAGTAGATTCCATGAAATGCTCAGTCATTCACAAACAAGGATGGGGCGAGGGTCACCACTTTGTCAACAAATGCGTGAGCAAATTGTTGGACAGTTCAAGAAAAACCTTTCTCAACCAGCTATTGCAAGGAAATTAGGGATTTCACCATCTACGGCCCGTAATATCATCAAAGGGTTCAGAGAATATGGAGAAATCACTGCACGTAAGCAGCTATGCCCGTGACCTTCGATCCCTCAGGCTGTACTGCATCAACAAGCACATCAGTGTGTAAAGGATATCACCACATGGGCTCAGGAACACTTCAGAAACCCACTGTCAGTAACTACAGTTGGTTGCTACATCTGTAAGTGCAAGTTAAAACTCTCCTATGCAAGGCGAAAACCGTTTATCAACAACACCCAGAAACGCCGTCGGCTTCGCTGGGCCTGAGCTCATCTAAGATGGATTGATACAAAGTGGAAAAGTGTTCTGTGGTCTGACGAGTCCACATTTCAAATTGTTTTTGGAAACTGTGGACATCGTGTCCTCCGGACCAAAGAGGAAAATAACCATCCGGATTGCTATAGGCGCAAAGTTGAAAAGGCAGCATGTGTGATGATATGGTGGTGTATTAGTGCCCAAGACATGGGTAACTTACACATCTGTGAAGGCGCCATTAATGCTGAAAGGTACGTACAGGTTTTGAAGCAACATATGTTGCCATCCAAGCAACGTTACCATGGACGCCCCTGTTTATTTCAGCAAGACAATGCCAAGCCACGTGTTACATCAATGTGGCTTCATAGTAAAAGAGTGCGGGTACTAGACTGGCCTGTCTGTAGTCCAGACCTGTCTCCCATTGAAAATGTGTGGTGCATTATGAAGCCTAAAATACCACAACGGAGACCCCCGGATTGTTGAACAACTTAAGCTGTACATCAAGCAAGAATGGGAAAGAATGCCACCTGAGATGCTTAAAAAATGTGTCTCCTCAGTTCCCAAACGTTTACTGAGTGTTGTTAAAAGGAAAGGCCATGTAACACAGTGGTGAACATGCCCTTTCCCAACTACTTTGGCACGTGTTGCAGCCCTGAAATTCGAAGTTAATTATTATTTGCAAAAAAAAAAATAAAGTTTATGAGTTTGAACATCAAATATCTTGTCTTTGTAGTGCATTCAATTGAATTTGGGTTGAAAAGGATTTACAAATCATTGTATTCCCTTTATATTTACATCTAACACAATTCCCCAACTCATATGGGAACGGGGTTTGTACAGTACAGTATACATAACAGCTGCAGCATAAAATAAAGAGTAGATCCAGCAGAAAATAGACATTATAAACTAAGAGTATAGGTAGCTAACATAGAAGCGGTCAGGTAATAGACAGCTATCCTCTATTGCTGTATGGCAAGTGATTATACGGTTGGATGGAGTGCGGAATGAAGAGTCCTTGAATGGAACACTGTGGGAACGAAGCTGAAGGAGCCTGTTGGAGTATGAGCTCCGCTGTCCCTCAATTATCTGGTGGAGTGGGTGGGCAGGATTGTCCATGATGGTGAGCAGTTTTTCCAGTGTCCTCCTGTCCTTCACTGACACAAACGCCTCCAACTGCGTGCCAATAGTTTGGCCGGCTTTCCGGGATCAGTTTGTCAATCCGGTTTAAATCTCTTCTGCTGGTGCTGCTCCCCCCAACAAACCACTGCAAAGTACAGGGCACTGGCCACAACAGACTGACAAAAGATCTCCAACAGCTTGCTGCACACATTAAAGGACCTAAGCTTTCTCAGGAAAAAAAAGTCTGCTCATGCCCTTCTTGTATACAGCTTTGCAGTTGTCCTTCCAGTCCAGTCTGCTGTTCAAGTGGACTCCCAGATACTTGTACTGCCCCACTACTGCCACCTCCCGGCCCTGGATCTTGATGGGTTTCACAGGGGTCATTCTCTTCTTGAAGTCGATGACCAGCTCCTTGGTCTTGTCCACATTAAGGAGCAGATGGTTCCACGGCACCGTGTCTGTGGTGCGGGATCATTTAAAGGAGAGGCATGTCAAACAGTGTATCTGTAATTGTTTGCTAGCTAACAATGTACAGATGAAGTTGTGTGGGGAAAAATACTCATTTGCCAAAATCCTGTGTTTTGCCTTGTTGCTGTGCTGCCTCCTGTCTGCTCTGTATTGCAGTACACCTTTTGACGTTCTGGGGTGTGGCCACTAGCACACACACCTGCAGGCAGGTATGTGTTCTTCTTCTGCTGTTCTGCAGTTTCTCCCAGTTATTTATTCTCCAGTGTAGCTCTCTTTTTGAACACATTTGTCTCTGATCTGTTGTGACTACACTCTTGCAGTCGCTTTGTCTTTTTCCGCTGAAACCTCCTCTTGGTTAAGTGTATCGAGTTTAGTGGCTTTGCCCAGTTGTGTTACCCTTTTTTTATGCATTCTTCCCACTCCTTTTGAGTGCATGTTTGGTTATTAAACATTGTTTAACTCGCCATTTGTTCGGATCCTACTACTTGACTGTCCTATGTTTACATACAAATGTATAGTTTGTTTTATCAGCATTTTGCATTTCCTTGCTGTAAATTTACTAAAGTTTAATAGTCATTTTTCTTTTTGTAGCAGCCTCAAAGTTACGAGATTACTCTGCTCTAACTGGCGGACACGGCCCTCTAGCAGAGCCAGCCTCTCCGTGAGTAAGGTGAACGACGCGCAGGAAACCATACTCACTGTGTTTTCTGTCACCGAGTGAAGTTCCTGCTGTCTTTCGGGAAGTCGTGGTCACGTTGTGCGGGGAGTAGCTTCCTTTCGACCGACGACCGGCGCCGCCTTTCTCCGCGCTAGCTTCGTTAGCTTAGCAGCTAGCTAGTTGCGGGGGGGTTGGTGAGACAGAGATCGGGTGATTTGCAAGTTAAATAGTACCACTAAATATGTCTTGGAAGTAGTAAAGAAAGCTGCAGAACAATTAAAAGCACACAGATAGAACGATGCTTAGCTTTTTCGAAACAGCGAGCAGTCAGCGAGCAGTCACGCACAGCGAACCTGAACCACTGTATAGGCTGAGATCATCAAATCAGAAATGAACCAGAACAATATGTGTCATTGAGTCACTTTGGTGTGGTTAGCTTTTAGGTCCAGCTCAAATAGTTTGTTTAAAAATGACACCCTCTTTCAGAGACTAAGAATTGATATGTGAACCTAACTACTGACATTATCTGTGGTGCCATCTGCATCATTGTATTATGACGTATGGAAGTGGTGCTTAAAGACAGTAACGAGTCAATTGGGACCCACGCTGTGGCCAATTCATACTACACGACGCCTGCTTTTAACAGTGGCAACATATGCACTGGGCGGGATTGTTCAGAGAGGTTCGGAGGTTCACTCGGGTTACACAACTTCAAAACAAACCATGTGGTTTCCAAATCCCCAAATACCAAACTAAACATTGTGGTGACACGTCATAAAATAATATTTTAGTAGTGAATTTTGCACAATAAAATCTGTGGTTTTGGGACTAAAAAAACAACATTGACAGTTTTAGTCGGTGTTGTGTTTCAGTAACACACAGATTTTGCAATATTATTTATCTCCAGATATTATTATATAATAATCCAGATAACTAAATAAAACACAGTGGTTAAATCATACCATGTCCTCTACTGCAAAATCTGGGTTTGGTGGTTCTGTTTTTAGCTTTGTCTCAATTATTGATCAAATAATAGATGTTATAACATTTTTAAGAACAAGAACTGTCTGTGTGGAGTTTGCAGCTCCTCCGTGTTCTTTTTTCTATCACATTCCAAATAGGAAACATTTTAAATTGTCCATAATTGTGAGCGTGGGTGTGTGAATTGTTGTGTGTCTGTATGTGACCTGTGATTGACTGGCAACCACTTCAAAAGTCTGGGATAGGCTCCACATGGTAAATGGGTTATACTTGTATGGCGCTTTTCGACCTTTAAGGTACTCAAAGCGCTTTGACACTATATCCACATTCACCCATTCACACACTGATGGCGGGAGCTGCCATGCAAGGCCCTAACCATGACCCATCAGGAGCAAGGGTGAAATGTCTTGCTCAAGGACACAACGGACGTGACGTGGTTGGTAGAAGGTGGGGATCCAACCAGGAACCCTCAGGTTGCTGGCACAGCCACTCTCCCAACAGCGCCATGCCGTCCCCATCAACCGGAAACAGATCAAAACCTCAACAGCAACAGCGTTAGAAATGATGAATTAATTAAAACACAGAAAAGGAAATGCTGGTACAGGGAGAACCAAATTGTGATTTCACATATTTTTGTTGGTATATTGAAGTGCACAGATGACTTCAGAGTCATGGCCATCTAGCACTTTTTATATGGTGTTCTAACCACCAAGCCAAAACTTAAAGGAGCTGTTTGCAACCATTACTCGGATGCCTAGAGTTTTCTAAACATTTTACCAGCCCTCTTCTGGTTTTTAAGCACGTAATGACAAAGTACACCCAAACGTAACACATTTGCATGCGCACCAGCTTTGTGTGTGGTCAGCCAATGAGAGCGATTTAACAAAAATTAGCTGCTAACCTTTAGTCACCATTGAATGTATGTTATATCGTGACAACATGACTGCAGTTTGTTAGTTGCTTCTCTTAGACCACAGGCGTCAAACTCAAGGCCCCGGTGGCCAGATGTGGCCAGCCACTTCATTTAAAATAATATGTATCAATAAAGTACTGTAACTTTTCTTGCTAAATTTATTATTTATTTCTATTTTGGGAGAAAAAATATATATGTACTCCATGTAACTTAAATATTGTCTAATTATGCACAAATATATTATCAAACATTCAAACCCTTTTTTATATATATATATATATATATATATATATATATATATATATATATATATATATATATATAAATAAATGTTCCCCGAGGTTACGCGCCACCCTTACATTGCACCGTGCCCCCCCCTGCCCCACAGTTTGAGAAAGACTGTATTAAGGTGAATGTGTATGCTAGCAATATGTTGTGGAGGGGGGCGTGGCCTGCGGGCCTGCAGCGAAGCGGGGTGTGACAGGACCGGCCTCGAAGTCAGCGACAGGTGCGTAGATGGCCCAGGTGAGCCTTATTATCTAATCACCTGTCACTCTGTTTAAGCAGCAGCCAAGAGAAGAGGCGTTGTTGGAGCTGGGGGAGAGGGAGAGCAGGACGAACAATCACAAAAAGACGATTGCCGAAAAGCACTGAGGGACTTGATTGAAAAAATAAAACTGTCTTGTAACCATGAAACGGGCTCGCATGGAAATGCTTGGTGGTCTGGAGCACCCACTGGAAGGCAACTTCCACATATGTCTAGTTAGCATTAAAAATAATCCAAACCTTCACGGATTCACAATCTGTACTCAATACACAGCAGTACCTTAACTTACCAGTATTTTGAGATACAAGCTGTTCCTTTGCTTTTTGTTATGGTTTAAGTTGCGTGAATTTGAGTTACGAGCGTCCCCTCCGCTTATAGTTCCACAGCCCACAGCCAGAGGTTGACACAGTCATGTCCTCTAACCACCGGAACTGAACATGTAATGTGCGAAGGACGACACCAACCGAATCAGAAAAACAAACCGTTAAAACATGTGTTACCGTTTAGCGTGCTCGACGAGGCAGCCCAATAGCAGCATGGCAGTCTGCACCACTTCGAAGCAGAAGTACCGAAACAACATACACACAGCGGACATTAATCCATGAAAAAACAGAGCAGCTGCTGAATGGTCTGCCCAATATGTTTAAGTTGTTTGTTTGTTTTCTCCTGACTCCACAAATTGGACGATCGAACATTAGCCTTGCTCATTGGGTCTTATGCAGACACACATGTCGCTTGCTGTCAACTTTGAGCTCTCTGGTCCATCACTTAAATACGTCCATGTGCAACAAACAACAATAACAGTTTTAGCCCACATCGCATTGGTTCACTCTCCAACATAAATGCTGGAAAATACATTAATATTGGCTATTTAATTAAAACTACTGTAGTGGTTTGTACTATATTCTATTGTATCGCTTTTCAAACAATATTTATTATGTAAAAGTTTTTATTTTTAAAAGGAATGTCGCATGCTAACAAGCACGGATTAAATTGATTTCAAATCATTTTAATGGATGGATCTTATTTGAGATTTGATTGTTTTGAGTTACGTGCTGCGTCGTAGAACCAATTGAGCTGAAAAGTTGAGGTACCACTGTAATTAGTAATTGTGAAAAAATGTATATTCAGTTAAACCAGTGGCGGAACATATCAAAAACCCCGAGCCCGGGGCGGGGAATATGACAGGGCTCTTTTTAACCATGTGGTATCGAGAGGACGGGGCGGAATAGCTCGGTTGGTAGAGCGGACGTGCCAGCAACTTGAGGGTTCCAGGTTCTTACCCGCTTCCTCCATTCTAGTCACTACCGTTGTGTCCTTGGGCAAGACACTTACCCACCTGCTCCAAGTGCCACCCACACTGGTTAAAATAGAACTTAGAAATTGGGTTTTCCTATGTAAAGCGCTTTGAGTCACTAGAGAAAAGCGCTATATAAATATAATTCACTTCACTTCACTTACCGAGATTTTAGCTCTGTAATCAGCTGTAATCACCTCCCATGTCTTGCAACCTGGGTTTGTGGCCTGCTCGGAGCAGTATGGAAAACTCAATGCAACCGAGAGAGAGTACAACTATACACTTTTGTTTCTCCCTTTTCTTTGCGCTTTGCAATTTGTATACGAACTGCCACTCATGTTACCTTTGTAGTAAAAATGCTCAACAAGCTTGTATGGGTTATACTTGTATAGGGTTTTTCTACCTTCAATGTACTCAAAGCACTTTGACATTATTTCCACATTCACCCATTCACACACACATTCACACACTGATGGTGGAAGCTGCCATGCAAGGCCCTAACCACGACCCATCAGGAGCAAGGGTGAAGTGTCTTGCTCAAGGACACAACAGACGTGACTAGCATGGCAAAAGCCGGAGATCGAACCAGGAACCCTCAAGTGACTGATGACGTTGGTGGAGGGTTCATGACGATTTTTACCCAGACTATGCCTGATCCTGACCGGTGAAATTTAGAATTGTCACACCCTTGGGACTGGTTTGTACCGGTACTTGTGTTGTGTTTTTTTTTTTCCGTTTGTGTGGTGTTTTAATTTCTTTAAAGTAGTTTTATTTTGTAGTTTCACTTCCCTCTGCCTGTCCACTGAGTACTGGCTTCCACACCTGTCCTTGATAGGCAACCGGGCTCAGGTGTGTCCTGATTGCCAATCAGTCTATCAGACAGCGCCGGATTATTGCTGTTGTTTTCGATGTCAATGCCATATTGTTTTCCGTTAGTTATTCCTGCATATGGTGATGCTAAATATTCTGCAACTGAAGTTCCATGTTTTATGCGTTTTATTCGGATTCACCTATCCTTTGCTCTTCTTTCCCCACTCCCTCGTGAATGTGTTCCTTTAGTTTATATTAAATAATATTATTTTACCTACCTATCTTGCCTGCTGCATTTTAGGGTCACGTCGCCAAAGCTGCCCGCAAATCCTGACAATAATCCCACATATGTCCAGACTCAAGAATTGTTATTTGTGGTGATAAATTTAAAAGGCAGGGGTCCCCAAACTACGGCCCCGTGCCGAATCCGGTCCGCCAGCGTCCAAAATCTGGTCCGCGGGAAGTCCCAAGTTTGTTTTTAGTATTATTTTTTTAATTTGTTAAATATGGCCTTTCGAATCCATTTTCTACTTGCCGCTCAGGCAAATCATATTGTCAAAAATGCATTTTCCCATCGATAACGTGACATCATCGCGCCCGGAATATATATATATATATATATATATATATATATATATATATATATATATATATATATATATATACATATATATATATATATATATACACAAATACATATATATATATATATATATATATATACACAAATACATATATATATATATATATATATATATATATATATATATATATATATACAAATACATATATATATATATATACAAATACATATATATATATACCGTATATTACCAAATATACGCCTTTGTGCAAATAACCGCCCATGTCCTAATAGCCGCCCGGGGTCTGACCCCATTTTGTGAAATAAACGCCTCTTCCTAATAAACGCCTATGTCCAAATAGCCGCCCATGGGCTGTTATTTGCATAATTTAGATTAAAATCATATTGACTTCATTAAACCCAATTTATAAGCTAAAAGGAAAAGCAAAGGTGCAATAATTCTGGTCATTACGGTAACAGCAGACGTTACGTGGAGATTCTGGGTAATCAACATATTGCAATGGGTGACCGCATATAGCGTAACACACACTCAACGACAACAACAAACCCACGAGGAAAAGTTTCAACATGGCAAGCAACAGCAGCAGTGAGTTGAATGAACAGGATACCGGTACACCACAACTGATGGACGGGAATACTTTAAGGGGGAAGAACAGAAAGTTTGACTTAAAGTTCAAGCTAGCGGTTGTGAAGTATGCGGAGCAGAATTCTGGTTTGGCAGCGGCCAGGCAGTTTAACGTTGACCCAAAACGTGTACGAGAATGGAAACAAAAAAAGGGAGAACTACAATCTCAGTCGGCAATCGATGGAAAACGGGCTCGCTTATCTGGTGGAGGTAGGAAGAAAGTGAGCGACGAGCTTGATGCTAATTTGTGTCAGTGGATACATCACGTTCGTGGACTGAACCACCGTGTGTCCCGCAAAATGATCCGCATTAAGGCAAAGGACAGTGACAGTATTATTGTTCTGTTTTGATGGTGGGTTTTATACTTGAGTACTTGGTACCATAATTGTATTTTTCGCGGTAGGCTGCTTTATTTAAAAAGTTTATTTATTTTTAGTATTTGTATTCTATTTGACAATTGTTGCACTACTGTCATGTTGAGGCCTTGTTGATCTCTTGTCTTTTGATAGTCTTGTTTTTTTGTTTGTGTGTTTACATTAGCTTTTACATTTAAAGTTTTTAGTACGAAAAAAAATACTGGACACTAACCATTGTAACCAAATAATGGCCTGGTGCAGGCTGGTGCAAAAATAAATAAAAGCCTTGTGCAAATAACCGCCCATGTCCTAATAGCCGCCCGGGGTCTGACCCCATTTTGTGAAATAAACGCCCGGGCTACTATTTGGTAATATACGGTATATAAATATGTATACAAATACATATAAACAGCCTGGCCCTCGGCCACATTTTTTTAACCCAAAGTGGCCCCCGGGTCATAAAGTTTGGAGACCCCTGATCTAAGGTCCCACGGGCTCGAACCCCGGAGAGCCCTACTATACCCAGCCCAGAGCCGAAAGAAGGGCCTGGCTCCTGGTTTAGGTCCCCCCGTCCCAGCCCCCTCTAGCTCTGCCCTTGTGTTAAACCATTAATGCTAACATAAATTAGCTGGTGGAGTTCTTCTTCTATTGTTTGATTAAAACATTTTTAAGAAAGTTGTAAACAGACCCTTTTAAGATATTGAATTTTTTCAAAAATATTATTTTTTTTAATATCATGTTAAATCATATGTATGTTAAATTGTAAAAAAAATAGTTTAGTGTTGTTGTAAGAAAAATGGGTTCTGTTGATAAAAGCTGAACATTTTAAAAAAAGTTTCCATTATGTGAATGTGTGTATTTTGCAAATTATGCACTTGCCTCTCAGGGTGCCTCTCTGCTGATTTAGGGGAGTGTGGTTGTGAAGGCAGTAAAGCTCTTCATGTCTAAGCAGTTTACAGTGCCGTCCTGACTGGGAGGCAGCAATACCTGTGTGTGTGTGTGTGTGTGTGTGTGTGTGTGTGTGTGTGTGTGTGTGTGTGTGTGTGTGTGTGTGTGTGTGTGTGTGTGTTCTTGTTTTTCTACCCTTCTTGAGACATCAACAAAGGAATAGTCCCTTCCATATGAGGACCGGTGAACAAGTTAGGACCGAAATCATGGTCCCAATACAGAAAACCATTGCATCTAATAGAGTGTGTCTCATTTGGTGGTGAAATATATCAAAATGAGGGTGGTCCCAAAAAGGAGACATTTTTCAAATTGACTGTGTGTCAGTTTTAAAAGTGCTCTCGCTCTGGTCAACATATGAAATAACAAGTGTGTGTAAAAATTTGAAGTGCTTCCCTTCTGGCCAACATATGTAATAACAAGTGTGTGTAAGAAATTTAAATGCACACCAAAATCAATTAAAAACAAATAAAATAAATATGTATATAGAGACATACTGTAATAACTTGAAGTATATAAAACATGTTTTTACTAAAAGCAGTCTTTTTCTCACAATGTGTAAACTTTTTTCTTTATAGAATTGGGAACAATTTCTCATATTCTTTCGGTTTCCGTAAAATTATTACTTTTTTATGTAAAATTATTACTTTGTAATGCAAAATGGTGACATGTGTCATATAAAATGATCACAATATTGCCAATTGTTTTGTCATTCTTGGAAAATAGTGACATTTTTTTAGTAAAATTATGACTTTTTGCATTTTGCCAAATCAAATTCTGATTATTATTATTATAACATTGCCATAATTTTTAATTTTTCATATAAAATTGTGACTTTTGTCAAGTAAAGTTACGCCTCTTGTCATAAAATTGCCAAAATGTTATGCTTTTCTTGTAAAACTGCGACTGTTATTGAGTAAAATTCCAACTTTTATCAGGATATCATACAAATGTTCAGTTTTTCTTGTAAAATGTTGACGTGTGTTGACTAAAATTACGACTCATAATAATACTGCCAAAATTCTAAGTTTTTCTTGTGAAATTGTGACCTTTTTCTTGTGAAATTCCACAACAAGCTTTTTTATATTTGCATAGTATGTATATATTATTAATGTTGTAAATACAAATCTTTATATATCTAGAAAGGGTGGTCCTAAAGAGGTAGGCATTTTTCAGAGGTCTCAAGAACGTAACAAATACAAGAATATGTGTGTGTGTTTGTTTGTGTGTTGCACTAGTATTTAACAAGGTTGCTGTGGTGCCAACAGTGCTAATCCCCCTTCCATTAAAATAGTATGATATTCAAGGAGCAATTAACATTCTGGGTTTTATAAAGGTGGACTTTGAGAGCAGAAATAGTATGATATATTCACAGAAAGAACAAAATGATGATTATCTGTGTACTATCGGCGTTCCCATGTTGGAGTGTCAGCTATTGTTGGTATCCATGTTCGTGCAATCATGGCATCGTTCATGCTCCATAACAGATGAGCAGCAATTTTTCAGTAAGTGGCAATACGTTGCACACACTGAAAAGGAAAGTATTAGCTACACACTCTACATGTCAAGCCATTAAATGTTCTTTGTGTTGTTTATTTTTTAAATTCAGGAATAGGCTGGCAATGTCTGGCTGTGAGTAAGGTCTCAATTTCATGCTCCATTTTAGAAATTAAACATTTTTAATTAATCTATTGGGGCTAATGTAGCAACACTTCCTGTCTCGGATCGTCTGCCTGGAATCTTTCAGTAACCTGAGAGGAATATGCAAGACTGAAGTGCTACAAACACCCTTAGGCTTTTGGATCTGGTCTTTGTGACATCAGCGGTTTGGCTGAATAGGCTGTCTCGATCTGACCGAGCAAAGTATAGACAATTTGCTAACACTATCTGGCTTCATTCTTGTTATGTGTACAGCTCTGGTAATGGGTGCAATTGCACCCACCTGCACAAATGTACTTCAAAATATAACAATCAAAATAAATATGACTTTTTGTTTACTAGGGCATGCATATATAATATGCATTAGTCAACGATAATAAAAAAGAGATGCTTGAAAATAGTATAAGAATGCCCCAAAAACTTGGAAGAACGCGATTCATAGCGTTACTTTTTGGTGTAACCATCATGAGCGTTCTGTTCAGGTATATTTCTTTTATATTTTGATAAATCGTCCTATTTATGTATTACTAAACTTAAATAGGTATTGATCAATCTTTAAGCTGTGTGTATTTGATTTCAGTTTGCTTTTGACATCTTATTTAGAATTGTAGTTGAAGCTATTACTAACTTGTGTTGCGCTCATGATGGCGTAACCAAACTAGATTTCATTTAATGATCGTATTTTGAATATTTATTCCCTTTTTTACATTTAGTATATTTAAATATTCATTTATAAACATTGAATACATTTCAAATATCAATAAAATGCAATTGCCTTCATCTTATAGGGTAATGTTTAGTTACACCAAGTCAACACTAAGCTTCATCACTTTGACTTGTAATATCTCTAATTCTGGTGGTGTTTCATGCTTTTTTTCTTTTTGGAACATGTACTATACATATAATACAATAAAGTCTCATATAAAATTATGTTTCTAGCAATACTTTCATTTTGCCTTTGAAAGTAACACTCCAATGTCCATTAGTGGAACTGTACACTTATTGTTTAAAAAAACATCCATTGAAGTTCACTAGCAAGGCTTAGCAGAAATCACATAAAAAGGCGCTTTTTCACATTTACCCTGGTAAATAAAATACTCGTCTAGGTTTCCACCAATAACTATGCAGGTAAATAAAGGTCCACAGGAACTATTTCAGTGGTAGTACTTAAACATTAAACTTCAGAGTGTCGCTGTGCTGTCGAACACTGACTGGTTGAGAACAGTTGTGGCGTTTCCAAAACTTTGTATTCGAAATTTCAGTCACCATTAGCGTATACAGGGACAACTTTTTTAATTTTTTTTAATTTTTGGCAACATTTTTGACAACGGAGAGAAAGAAGAATGAAAGGAGCTTCCAATTTTAGGAACTTTTGTGGGGCATGTGTGCTGAAGAACGCTGATTAGTGGAATTATTTTGCAGTGTTTTTACTCAGCTGCAGTGTTTAAATTAGTATGCAGATAATTGTTTGTTCATTTTTACAAACTTAATTTCAATGCGCAAAGCTACGAGATGTGGACAGACTCTTTTAAACATATTTATAGCTGAATATAAAATATTCAATCAATCAATCAATCAATGTTTATTCATATAGCCCCAAATCACAAGTGTCTCAAAGGGCTGCACAAGCCACAACGACATCCTCGGTACAGAGCCCACATAAGGACAAGGAAAAACTCACCCCAGTGGGACGTCGATGTGAATGACTATGAGAAACCATGGAGAGAACCACATATGTGGGTAACCCCCCCTCTAGGGGACACCGAATGCAATGGATGTCGAGTGGGTCTGACATAATATTGTGAGAGTCCAGTCCATAGTGGATCCAACATAATAGTAAGAGTCCAGTCCATAGTGGGGCCAGCAGGAAACCATCCCGAGCGGAGACGGGATGGTTTCAGTACCTTGAGTACCTTGTAGTTTGAGGATATTTGTCAAAAAGGCTAGGCAGTAAACGAGTGGAACAAAGGTAAATCATATCATATCAAATATTAACTATTTATTGTGTTCATGTTACATGCTGTAAAAGTAGTCAGTGACACTCCATGTGTGTAGTCAATAGTCTCAACCTGAGTGAAACAAATGCTACAGCAATGCTAAAAGGCTAATGTTAAATCTAATGTGTTCATGTTGTCGCCGTGAGATAAACACTGACATGTATTTGGATGTTGTTATTTAAAGCTGAAATGGACACGAAGAACTTGCCTGATTTTCATGAATTCACTGTTGGACACTGTGGACAAAGCTTCATTTTTTTATGTAAAATCTGGCACACTTTGTTTTTTATTCATATCGTTTTGAATACTTTTGCCTTGTATTTTATTTACTTAAACTTTAGTAAAATAAATAAGAACAATATTGTCTGTTTATATACATGGTATCAGTGTAGAAATATTCTGTATTGCTCATTCATACGTCATTCAGCCTGATTCCTATAAACTGTCCCGAACTGTGAAATGCAGTGCAAACAAAAACCACACAAGTTTACAGAAACCTGGAACTTAAAGCGCCTGAACTTTTGGTGGAAAAGGAAATAATTAGAGATGTCTGATAATATCGGCCTGCCGATATTATCGGCCAATAATTGCGTCAAAATTTAATATCGGAAATTATCGGTATCGTTTTTTTTATTATCGGTATCGTTTTTTTTTGTTTTTTTTTGTTTTTTGTTTTTTGTTTTTTTATTAAATCAACATAAAAAACATAAGATACACTTACAATTAGTGCACCAACCCAAAAAACCTTCCTCCCCCATTTACACTCATTCACACTCATTCACACAAAAGGGTTGTTTCTTTCTGTTATTAATATTCTGGTTCCTACATTATATGTCAATATATATCAATACAGTCTGCAGGGATACAGTCCGTAAGCACACATGATTGTGCTGCTGGTCCACTAATAGTACTAACCTTTAACAGTTAATTTTACTAATGTTCATTAATTACTAGTTTCAATGTAACTATTTTTATATTGTTTTACTTGTTTTATTATTCAAGAAAATGTTTTTAATTTATTTATCTTATTTTATTTTTATATATATATTTTTTAAGTACCTTATCTTCACCATACCTGGTTGCCCAAATTAGGCATAATAATGTGTTAATTCCACGACTGTATATATCGGTTGATATCGGTATCGGTTGATATCGGTATCGGTAATTAAAGAGTTGGACAATATCGGAATATCGGATATCGGCAAAAAGCCATTATCGGACGTCCCTAGAAATAATCAAAGTAATTATTGTGCATACGGGAAGTATTCGCAGCGCTTTACTTTTTCCACATTTTGTTATGTTGTAGCCTTATTTCAAAATGGAATTAATTAATTTTTGTCTCCGAATTTGTACACAGAATACCTCAAAATGACAATGTGAAAACATTTTTATTTAGACATTTTTGAATAACAAACTAGGAAATCACATGGACATATCTTATCGTGTATCGTAATCATACCGTGTATCGGACACCTCGGTCTCCTTAGACGCATCCTCGTTCATCCATGCGGACTGGACACTGGCCGAGAGTTGGTGGGCGGCCGAGGGTGGAGTCGGCTCTCTTGGTTGCTTTGTTGGGTCTGCTCCTGTCTCTGGCCATGCTCCCCCCACCACAGCAGACGATGGCGTGGAACACAGCAGAGGCCGCCACAGTGTATATGTTTTTTTGTTGTTTTTACTTTTGTAGCTGTATGTAGAAATGGCTGGTTGCATCAGCTCTGCTATTTTAATGTCTTTAATATCCTTTGTTTTCTTTGATGTTTGATGTTTCATTTTTACACACATGCTTATGTGTGCTATGGCTATGAGTTTTTTTTTATTCTTCCTTGACCTCAGTCTGGACCCCCTCTCCAGGGGCCCAGGCCTAGACTGTTTTTTTGTTTTTTTTCTCACCCCCCCAGCGTTTACCTGTTTCTCATCTTTTTTGTAAGGGCCGCCGGAAGTTGGCAGACCCGTCAGCGATCCTGTTCTGTCTCCCTGTAATGTTTGTCTGCTCTTGAATGGGATTGTGCTGAAAATCTTAATTTCCCCTCGGGAATTAATAACGTGTTTCCGATGAAAGATGTGCCAATGTTGTCAGCACCAGAGGGGCCCTCACACCAACACTAATTTTAAAAAATAAATAAAATTGTAAATGAAAACATGTATACTCTTTTGCCGAGAGTATAGTGCAGGGGTCAGCAACCCAAAACGTTGAAAGAGCCATATAGGACCAAAAATACAAAAAACAAATCTGTCTGGAGCCGCAAAAAAATGAAAATCCATATATAAGTCTTATAATGAAGGCAACACATGACGTAAGTGTCTATATTAGCTATAATAGCCTACTATCAAAATGACTATGTGTCGCAGGCTGAAGCAAATCTTCGTTGACAGAAATGTTGAAACTTAATATTTATTCTACCCATTTTTACAACATTAGAAACCATTAGTAAATCAGAAGGTGAGATGACTCCTGGAAATTACTGGATTTTAATTGCCAAAGATATAGATGTGTGTGTTCAAGTTAAAGGAAACAGCAGGCTGTCTTCTTTTGATAGATTTATTACAACCTTTGGCAAGTTAGGTAATGTTTGCTGTGGTCTGGAACAACACGGCACACAAACAACTATCTGAAATGCAGCCAATATTACATACAGATAATGCAAAACTAAATTATATACAAAGAAGATAAAAGTAAAGGATATTAAACCAGCTCAAATATACCTACAAACGAGGCTACATACAGCTAGCCTAAATAGCATGTTAGCATTGATTAGCTTGCAGTCATCCAGTGACTAAATATGCCTGATTAGCACTCCACACAAGTCAGTAACATCAACAAAGCTCACATTTGTGGATTCACGCACAGCTTAAAACTTTTGGTGGACAAAATGAGACAAAGAAGGAGTGGAAGATTTTACATGTAAACAAACTGTTGCGTTTGTTTGTATTTCCCCCCCATCTTTTTCAATTTTCAATCTTTTTAAAAAAATGATCCAGAGAGCCACTAGGGCGGCACTAAAGAGCCGCGTGTTGCTGACCCTTGGTATGGTGAGTGCTAAATGTTATTTTCTTATACCTCTAAAAGTTTGGATATAATTATTCAAATTGCCCAATGGTAAGAGTTTCATTTTTTATTTTATTTTTTCTGCTCCATGCTACCTTCCCACAGTTCCTCTCAACAGCATGTAAAAGTAAAGGATATTAAACCAGCTCAAATATACCTACAAACGAGGCATGATGCAATATGTACACACAGCTAGCCTAAATAACATGTTAGCATTGATTAGCTTGCAGTCATCCAGTGACTAAATATGCCTGATTAGCACTCCACACAAGTCAGTAACATCAACAAATCTCACATTTGTGCATTCACGCACAGCTTAAAACTTTTGGTGGACAAAATGAGACAAAGAAGGAGTGGGAGATTTTACATGTAAACAAACTGTTGCGTTTGTTTGTATTTTTCCCCCCATCTTTTTCCATTTTCAATCCTTTTTAAAAAATGATCCAGAGAGCCACTAGGGCGGCACTAAAGAGCCGCGGGTTGCTGACCCCCGGTATAGTGACTGCTAAATGTTATTTTTTTATACCTCCAAAAGTTTGGATATAATTATTCAAATTGCCCAATGGTAAGAGTTTCATTTTTTATTTTATTTTTTCTGCTCCATGCTACCTTCCCACAGTTCCTCTCAACAGCATGTAAAAGTAAAGGATATTAAACCAGCTCAAATATACCTACAAACGAGGCATGATGCAATATGTACATACAGCTAGCCTAAATAACATGTTAGCATTGATTAGCTTGTAGTCATCCAGTGACTAAATATGCCTGATTAGCACTCCACACAAGTCAGTAACAACAACAAAGATTACATTTGTGCATTCACGCACAGCTTAAAACTTTTGGTGGACAAAATGAGACAAAGAAGGAGTGGAAGATTTTACATGTAAATGTTTGTATTTTTCCGGCCATCTTTTTCCATTTCCAATCCTTTTTAAAAAATGATCCAGAGAGCCACTAGGGCGGCACTAAAGAGCCGCGTGTTGCTGACCCCCGGAATAGTTACTGCTAAATGTTATTTTTTTATACCTCCAAAAGTTTGGATATAATTATTCAAATTGCCCAATGGTAAGAGTTTCATTTTTTATTTTATTTTTTCTGCTCCATGCTACCTTCCCACAGTTCCTCTCAACAGCATGTAAAAGTAAAGGATATTAAACCAGCTCAAATATACCTACAAACGAGGCATGATGCAATATGTACATACAGCTAGCCTAAATAACATGTTAGCATTGATTAGCTTGTAGTCATCCAGTGACTAAATATGCCTGATTAGCACTCCACACAAGTCAGTAACAACAACATAGATTACATTTGTGCATTCACGCACAGCTTAAAACTTTTGGTGGACAAAATGAGACAAAGAAGGAGTGGAAGATTTTACATGTAAATGTTTGTATTTTTCCGGCCATCTTTTTCCATTTCCAATCCTTTTTAAAAAATGATCCAGAGAGCCACTAGGGCGGCACTAAAGAGCCGCGTGTTGCTGACCCCCGGAATAGTTACTGCTAAATGTTATTTTTTTATACCTCCAAAAGTTTGGATATAATTATTCAAATTGCCCAATGGTAAGAGTTTCATTTTTTTATTTTGTTTTTTCTGCTCCATGCTACCTTCCCACAGTTCCTCTCAGCAGCATGTCACGCACTTTCTCGGAGCACTCAGGGCCAAAATGAGTTTCAGTCATGGATCATGGCAAGTAATGAAATAATCCCAAAATGACACTGTGAAATTGGTGGATGGGAGAAGGTGCCCCTTGTCAGGCAGCTGATTCCATTCCCCCGCCGTCTCTATACGATCTGTCCAAGTCACCCACCATCAAGGGGAACCGCTGCTGCTGTATTTCTATATTTGTTGGAGATGTCGCGACCGGTGACAGGGGTTGAAATCAGCCGCGTGGGAGTTATCGGATGTTCTAGTTTGTGCCCCCATAAAATCGACAACAGACACCCCCGAGCTTGTCCCAGCTCTCAGCGCTGAGGGGCAACATGCGGTTAAAAGGTGGCGATCTGAGGGAGCAAAACAAGAAGGCGACGGCCACTCACCGACTTAACCTCTGTCATCAGACTGCTCCGGTGTCAGCATGCGAATCAAATCAAGATGAATGGGGCCTATCCCGGCCACTAGAGGCTCGCCTCATTGGGCCCAATTTCGTCACCGCCAGTAACTGTTCATATAGAAAGATTAATAGAGCGTCCGACCATGCTGCTGTGCGAGGAGGAAACACAGACGCATACAAATAGGTTCTCGGTCCAAAGGCAAGCGGGAGTTATTATGGCAGATAGAATAGGTTGAAGCGCCTCAAAGGGGGGCAGCACTCTGATGCCTAATTGATAGAGCGCCACAGTGACATGTTCATTTGTGAGACTTTTTGGTTGTATTTGTCTTACACTTTGTCACTGTCCCAGTCCGTCTTTATTAGTGACATGCGTAAATGTGTCTGGGCGTAAGTGACAAAACAATGTTTTTAAGACGTTAAAAAATGTTGTATCTGAAATAGGTTTGTACAGATATTAGTATAGTACCGGGATACTAATGAATCATATTCAGTACTATACCGCCTCTGAAAAGTACCTTTCCAACCCCCACGCACCCCCGTCATCGTCACGTCATTGCTGGTTTACAAGCAGACGAGCATGTTCCTATGCAGTCATAGTTAATATAGTCCAGAGGTTTTCAAACTTTTTTCACCAAGTACCACTTCAGAAAACACTTGGCTTTCCATGTACCACCATAAAGACCAATATCAAAATACAGTAGGGTAGTAGGCCTAAGTATTCATTAAAAACAACAAGGTAGAGGTTTTATTTAACAAGCATACATATGTTTTTGGCCAGTGTAAGTTTGAATATATAGGAAAGTAAAAACACTTTAATCAAGTAATTCTTACTGTACCACTAGTTCAGGGGTCTCAAACTCAATTTACCTGGGGGCCACTGGATGCAGAAACTGGGTGAGGCTGGGCCGCAAGAAAAGATTTCTTTAAAAAAATCTAACATGCACTTTTTAATGAATTCAACAACTTTGAATGGCTTTCCCGCCCTAGCAACCATCTCACTCACCATGTAGCTAGCTTTCACTGCTGCATCGCTCTTTTCGCTTGCTTTCTTGAAGAAATCTTGTTGCCTCAGTAGACTGGTTTTAAAATGTACAACCCGGTTCACTCTCTCATCTCCCTGGTATTTTGCATACTCCTCAGCATGGCTAGTTGTATAATGACGTTTCAAATTGTATTCCTTATGCACCGCAACTTTCTCTGTGCAAATGAGACTCGTCGAGGTGCCCCTGTGCTCAACAAAGAAATATTGCATCTCCCACTTTTCCTGGAATTGTCTTTGCTCATCACTAACCTTTCTCTTCACTGCAGGCTTTGAAAAAGACATGTATGGGGTTGTGGAATATATTTGTATTTAGCCAACGCACGGAGAATAATGTTATTTCCGCAATGTGTGTCGTTCCGCTTTTCCTCCCTACAGCAACAAAGCGGTCGGCGGAAAGTACCGGGATCGCGAGCGCAAAAAAGTGACGGCTCCCAAAATGTTATTCGGCGTCATATAAAAATATATGTAGTGTTCATCGTGTGAGGCAATGCAAATTAATCAATAAAAAAACAAATAACGGTTTGAATTGGTCCCAGTTATCAGGGACTTTATTAATGACAGACAGGTGTCGCGGTGTGACTGCAGCCAGGCACGTAAGAAAACCCTCGTCTCCATGGCAACGTTTCTGTCGCTTTCACTAACGCAGGGGTATTTTGGACCCAAAATAACAAAAATCGTCTCTGTCTGAAGCCAATGGGAGGGGGGGCTCGCTGTGGAGTTTACAGTTACGGTAGCACAATTAGCCCCAAACGGAGAGAGAGAGAGACTCCCGAAACTCAGTAACCCTCCCGTAAATCTCCCGGGGCAGCCATTCACCCATACAGCAATGTTGAGAGCGTGCCGCCCCAGTCACATGTTGTTTGCGGCTTCTGAAGACTCACGCAAGTCACTGCAAGACATACTTGGTCAACAGCCATACAGGTCACACTGAGGGTGACCGTATAAACAACTGTATCACTGTTAAAAATATGCGCCACACTATGAACCCACACCAAACAAGAATGACAAACACATTTCGGGAGAACATCCGCATCGTAACACAACATAAACACAACAGAACAAATACCCAGAATCATTTACAGTCCTAACTCTTCCGGGCTATGGAGATTGGGGGGCCGGGAGGAGGGGGGAAGAGTTAGGGCTACAAGGGATTCTGGGTATTTGTTCTGTTGTGTTTATGTTGTGTTGCGGTGCGGATGTTCTCCCGAAATGTGTTTGTCATTCTTGTTTGGTGTGGGTTCACAGTGTGGCGCATATTTGTAACAATGTTAAATTGTTTATACAGCCACCCTCAGTGTGACCTGTATGGCTGTTGACCAAGTATGTTTTGCAGTCACTTCCGTGTGTGTTCAGTTTTTTCCGTATTGGCCCTCTGAATAGGGGTCGTCACTCAGCATAAAAGGAATTACTCGCACTGCACTCTTTTGCTTGTTTTATTTGGTACTATTGCAGAAACAGTAGCAGCAGCAGCAGCAGCAGCAGAAGCAGAAGCAGGTAATAACCAGTGGGGTATGCTGGTGACGAAGCACGCTGTTTTTACAAACGAAACAATGACGCCATTTTTAAAGCTACCGACATGGTCACCTGTCAGTAGTAGCCCCGCCCATCTTAAAGTCCCAGGTAAGTCCGCCATAAATACATATACACATAACAAATACACATATTAAATCCAACACCTCCCACTTAAGTTCCTGATGTCCCATCCAAGGAACTTACACCACAATCTAGAGACCCCACTTCGTGACACACATTCAAAAATCCAGTTACAATGATTTATTTTTATTTTTTTTATTTTTTTTTTTAAATGGAGTGTGGATGCTCATCTTTGTATATGTACTGTGTGCACTGTGTGGGCATGGTGGCAGCGATCCGCCTACACCAACCAGCCAAATAGTTTTAAGGGGTTTTGGGGCGTTGATTTGGCCAAAGGGTGGGGCAGTGACTGGAACTTTGAAGTCGCCCCGGGAGACAGCGTCATGAAGTCGCAGCTGGAGTCGAATCCTCTGCTGGGATCAGCACGATCAGCCGCCTTACATCCCTTTGCAGGATGATGGTTGACGGGAGTTGTTGATTTGTCCTGCCTTTTCTCTCAGTATTCGTTGTTGGAAGGCCAGCACAAACTTTGACATCGACGTCCCTGACGACTCCATGCCTGTCTGGTCTTGTGGCTGTAACTATGCCCAAGCGGAATTGTCCTCTCATAGCATTAGGGTCTGCGATCCAGACGATGTCTCCCTCTTTGACGTTTCTCTCCTTTGTATGCCACTTCTCACGGAAAAGAGATTTGGACCGGCTAGTTCATTCCACTTGGCCCAGAATCTGTCAACTAAATTGTGGATGTTCCTTAGCCTGCGCCAAGGGTGGGTGACTAGATCAAGTCCATCTGTGTCTCCTCCCACTGAGGATCGTCCGAGGATGAGAGAGTTGGGAGTTCTGTAGTCGACTGACTCCTCTTGCTCCTGGGCGCGAGCGTCGATTGGGCGCTCATTTGTCAGGTTGGCTGCCTGAAAAATTAGAGTCTGGAACTCACCCCAGGTGAGAGAGTCTGTCGCTCCTTTCAAACTTGTTAAGGCTCTTTTTATCAATTTTACGGCAGCTTCTGCTGCTCCATTCCGGTGAGGCGCATCGGCAGGGTGGAAGCACCATGCCCAGTCTGTCCCATTCTTGGCTGCAATGTCCTCAACAGATGATGTTTGTAGACAGCGCATGTGGTTTTGGAGCTCATTCAGAGCGGGTTTAGCCCCGATGAAGTTTGTCCCTTTGTCGGACCATAGCTTGCGTGGGTGACCTCTAAGGGCAACAAAGCGGGAGTAGGCCAGCAGAAAACTTTCTGAGGACTGGTCATCGCATACATCGGCATGGACTGCCCTTGAAGCCATGCAGCAGAAAACAATTCCCCAGACTTTCTTCCTTGCTCTCCCCTTTACTGCGTCCTTGACTTCATAGGGGCCGAATAGATCCAGGGTTGTGTACTCGAATGGGCCTGCCCTTTGCGAGCGCTCCAGCGGGAGGTCACTCATCACTTGCTGGCATACTCTAGCTCTTTGCTTTCGGCAGTGGATGCAGTCATTTATAACTCTCCTGACTGCTCGACGGCCCTGTATGATCCAGGCTTTTCTCCGAGTTCCTAGGAGAGTTGCTGCAATCCCCTCGTGGTTCTTCTCATGAGCCTCTTGGGCTAGTAATGTGGCCAATCTTGACTGCATAGGGATCAGAGGAATAGCAGTCTTGCCTTCATTCCAGGACTGAATTCGTCCTCCGCAGAGTAGGAGCCCCGTGACCTCATCTTTTCGGACCACGAGTCGGTCCAGAGTTTCATCCCGGAACTCAACTCCGTCCTGGGCTTCAAGGGCAAGGTAATGGAAGGCCTCTGCCCTCTCAACAGCTGTAAGACCAGGCTTTGCATTTCCATTGGCAGTGGCCTGGTGGTTGCCACCTAACCAGGCCTCCACTTCCCGCCGAGTCCAGGCAACAGTCCCGCACAGCCTGGCAAGGGAGCTAAACCTCCCAGGCTCAACGAGGCGCACAAGGGCCACGGCCCGCACCCGTGGGATAGACAGAGGTGAGTGGTCCCGGGGCCGCCAGGCTCAGGAGGCTTCATTCTGATGTCGCTCTCATTTTTCTGTCGCCTTGTGACCACGGCAGAGAATACGCGTCTTTGAAGCTTCTTGATGCTCTCATCGGCGACCGTGGCAGCGATTTCATTTGCAGTCTTCACCGGCCACTTGCTTTCAGGCCACTTGAGGAACTCAGGCCCGTTCTGCCACTCCGAGTCCTCGTTCAACTCATCAGGAGTCGCTCCCCTCGTAAGGATATCGGAAATGTTTGGGTCTCCTTCAACCCACTTCCAAGCGTCCACTCTTAAGTCAAGCCCAGTCCTCATCTTCCCCCTCTTCTTTGAGAAGTTGATTGTAGCGAGGATGCGGAGCTTGTCTGACTCGGGCTTGTACCCAACCCCGAGGGCTTTGCTGTCCTCCTCTTGCATCTGATTTGGGAGGGTGAGGATGTTCGGCGTGCTCGGACAGCCAAGCTGGGGACTGCTCTGGGTTCCCCCCCTCCCACTTTGGCCAGAGAAGACCCAGGGTTTTAGAGAGAACCCTTCTGCCTCCAAGATTTTCTCCACTCCAACAGTTGTCTCCCCCTTTGTGAACTCGGTGTTCAGATTGCTTGAGTCCACAAGGACCTCCCCAAATACTTTTGAGGCAGTTCTCATGGACCTCGCGACATGAGTGTCAGACTGGTGGAAGGATAAATCTACCATCTCAAGGAGGTCAGGGTGGGTCCCAGCGACCATCTTTCCAAGTGGGCCATCCCAAAGGATCAGGTCCCCTTTTCTCCTGACTGGCTGTGGGACCAGGCGACCTTCCCTGTGGCTGATGAGGAGATCGATTTTGGTGGGCCGGACCAAGTCTTCAGCAGCAACACCAGGGAAGAACCCTTGAAGTTGATGTGGTGTGGCTTTCTGGGTAACCTCTGCGATGTTCTCCAGGCCGTAGCAAATGATCTTATGCACTCCCACCGTTCCCTCGGGAGTTCTTACCCTCAACCGAAGGGTGTATCTTCTGGTCATGATTGTCCTCCGCATCCCACCAACTCCATGCACAATCAATTTGATGTTCTCTCCACATAGTCCGAGACGCTTGGCTCCAGTATTTGTGATGTAATTGGTATCTGAAGCAAGGTCAATCAATGTTCCGATAAGATGGCCAGAGTTGGTAGGGACCTTGAGGAGCATCATTAGCACTGGATATTCTTTAGGTAGACTTCTATTGCTGGTGCAGATTGCTGTGGTGGTTTTGTTTGAGAAAACTTTCCTGCACTCTGTCCTCTGCTCTGGGGTTAGCGTTGCAAGAAACTCTTCCTGCTGGTTGGTTAGGCCAAGAGGCCTTTTCACTACTTTTGCTGGGACTTTACTGCAACCGTCCCTTTGAGTGGCGAACCTGGGGCAGAGCAGGTAGTGGTGAGCCTCGTTTTGCCGGCAGTCCGCTTTACTGCAGAGGAACCCTGAGTTGCAACCGCCATCCTTGGAATGAATGTTCAAGCACCTGTTGCACACACCATGGGTCCTTAGGTGAGAATTTCTTTTTGCCAGGTCCAAGTCCCTGAAGGTTTTGCAAGCAAAAAGACTTCCAGTGTGTGTTTCGTCGCCACAGACGGAGCATTGCGATTGTGTCTTTGCTGGAGGCCCGCGTTATCCTGCAGTGACCCTGGAGAAAGCTTTCTTCGCCCTCTTCTCTGAAGTTTCTATCGGGCGTTTCTCAGAGGGAGTATTTTCTGCAAGGCTCGTTTCCAACTGGTCCAGCTCTTCAAGAATTACCTCCTGTCTCTTTAGGAATTGAAGAAGACACTCAAAATGGTTCTGATGGGCGAAACCATTGGTGGGCACATTCTTGTGATCCACCCATTTCTCCTTTAGGAAGTTCGGTAGCTTACTTTCCAGAGACTGTGCCACCAGACGATTTTTCATAACATCCTCTTCACCCAGGATGAGAAGGTTGCTTAGGGCCCTTTCCACCGTCTGGATCAGCTCAATTGCTCTCCTAGGGTTATTTCCTTTTACAGGGGGCAGGCCTTGCACCTCACTCGCAATCATTTGGACAATCCTTGCCTTATTCCCATATCTGTTGTCCAAGCGTTGGAACATTTCCTCAGCGGACGCGCAGCTGGACAGGACTAGGTCCTTTTTCACTTTCTCACCGAGGCTAGCTAAGAGATGGAACCTTGTTACACCTGCCGTCCTCAGTGGGTTCCCCAATTGCTCCAGTTCTCCCCATTCAGCCTTCCAACGGTAATAATCTGTTATGTCACCAGAAAACGTGGGGAGACGTGCTCTCTGGAGGGGGAACTGATTTCTGTAGCCGTAACCTCCAGGATACATGTCAGGGATGGCCCGGGGAGCACTCTGGGTCATCAGTGGTGTGCTAGAGGCATTTGATGTGGTTCCAGTGCTGCCACCAACTGGTCCACTAAGTGCCTGGATTCTGGCACCTGAAGCTGAGATGGTTGTTGGGTGGGGGTTCGATGGAGCAACTTGGGTGTTGCTACCTGAAGGAAGTTCCTCTTTGAGACTGGGACCGCTAAATGGGGGCTCTGTGAGACTGACTGGGTTGAGCACGTCCTGCGCCCTATCAGACTTTTTTTCTTGTCGGACTTTGTCATCCATATCTTCATCGGATGACTCCGTGCATCTTGGGTCTCGCCAGCTATCCTCCCAGTCTCTTACTCGGCGCCACAGAGCTCGGACCTTCTCCTTGAGCATCTTTGTGTTGGCATATGAGATAAGAGCATCCCAGTTCCTGCATCTTTGCTCGAGCTCATCGATCCTCTCTCTCAGGCCACATCTGGTGAGCTCAAAATCAGACCTCTTTAACTTCTTTATGTTGCAGCCCTCAACCTGGTCCATCTTAGTCTCTGCACTGGAAACACATTCTCCGATGTCATCTGCTGCGAACTTAGTCCAGATTCTTTCTTGAATGAGCTCAACGGTCTCTGTGTATTTACGGAGGCACTCAGCTGTCTTCTCCGCTATGCAGGCTGCTTCTTCTTTTGCCTTGTCCTCTTCATCCTCGGTTCCGTTCACCGCATTGAGGGCTTCAGCATAGTCATCTCCTGCATCACTGACCCTCTCATAGTCCACCTCAAGGATCCTCAGCTCGTCAATCAGGGCTTTCTCTCCTAACAATTTGACTCTGGAGGCAAGCTTATTGGCCCTCTTGGTGAAGGAGGATTGCGCAGCAGAGCGTATTCCTCTGAGGGCTTCAAGTTCCTGTGTGTCCATTTTCTTTATTCTTTATCTGACCGGGGTTTGGTTTCACCAGCAGGGTCCTTTCCTTCCAAATGGTGGTTTTCCTTTGGTCAATTGTTAAGTGGACACAGTGTTTCGCTTGGAGAGTTATTTATTCCTCTTCAAGGCTTAAAACTCATCGGGGGATTGTAGGTAAATTCCAATCTCATCCAACCCGTTGGTTATTACTGTTCAGTTTTTTCCGTATTGGCCCTCTGAATAGGGGTCGTCACTCAGCATAAAAGGAATTACTCGCACTGCACTCTTTTGCTTGTTTTATTTGGTACTATTGCAGAAACAGTAGCAGCAGCAGCAGCAGCAGCAGAAGCAGAAGCAGGTAATAACCAGTGGGGTATGCTGGTGACGAAGCACGCTGTTTTTACAAACGAAACAATGACGCCATTTTTAAAGCTACCGACATGGTCACCTGTCAGTAGTAGCCCCGCCCATCTTAAAGTCCCAGGTAAGTCCGCCATAAATACATATACACATAACAAATACACATATTAAATCCAACAGTGTGTCTGCAGAAGCCGCATATATTATGTGACTGGGCCGGCACGCTGTTTGTATGGTGAGAAAGCAGACGCGATGACAGGCTGTAGAGGACACTAAAGGCAGTGCCATCATGGCACGCCCTTAATAATATTGTCTGGGAGAAGTTGGGGAGAATGGTTGCCCCGGGAGATTTATGGGAGGGGCACTGAAATTCGGGAGTCTCCCGGGAAAATCTGGAGGGTTGGCAAGTATGCTCGCGGGCCGCACTAACATTAAACTTTCATATTAAGGTGAGGGCCGCAAAATAACGCCTCGCGGGCCGCGTGTCTGAGACCCCTGCACTAGATGAAGCATGTCACAGTTTGAGAATCAATCATCTGCTGATTATAGCAAGACAATGCCAAGCAACATTCTGCACGTGTTACAACAGCGTGGCTTCGTAGTAAAAGAGTGCAGGTACTAGACTGGCCTGCCTGTAGTCCAGACCTGTCTCCCATTGAAAATGTGTGGCGCATTATGAAGCCTAAAATACCACAACGGAGAGCCCGGACTGTTGAACAACTTAAGCTGTACATCAAGCAAGAATAGGAAAAATTCCACCTGAAAAGCTTCAAAAATTGGTCTCCTCAGTTCTCAAACGTTTACTGAGTGTTGTTAAAAGGAAAAGCCATGTAACACAGTGGTAAAAATGCAATGTGTTGCTGCCAAAAAATGTATGATTATTTGCAAAAAAATAAAGTTTCTCAGTTCGAACATTAAATGTCTTGTATTTGCATATATATCTGTACATATACATTCATTGTACAAACACATATACACATTCTGTACATATACAAGTACATATGCATACTTACACTCATGCACATAATCACGTTGCATCAAACATATATTAACGTTGTTGCCCTAGGGTAAACTGGGTGTAACACATGGCACACTGACAAAGCTTAACCTATTGTGACTATAACAATCTACAAGGTTAATGTAGGTTGCTTCTCTTTCTCCCCCTCCATTTTTCTGCATTCTTTTGTATCTCAAGTTATCATTACGTATATGTATTGTTGCATTTAAACAACTGTATTGTTGATAATAAAGGTAAATTATTGGTATTGTTCATTATCAATAGCGCTATTTCTATTGGTATTTGTATTGATCCATTTGTAGTGTAATAATGCTCATGGTTATTTCTGTATTATTTTTTATTTTTCGCTAACTGCTTATTTGCTATTACTTTTACCATCATATTTGTACATGTCATATTTGCTGATGTTGCTCTATTGTTGTTGTTGTTTGCTGTTGTTGTTTTTGTCTCTCTGTCTAATCCCCCTCTTGTCCCCACAATTTCCCCCTCTGTCTTCTTTTTTTTTCTCTTTCTATCCCCTCCTGCTCCGGCCCGGCTGCACTAAATGATAATATAAATACATTTAATAAAGTCAAATACAAATAAGGCAACAAGAGAAGTATCCTACACTTCTCTTTTGTAAAGTAAATCTGAACAGCCGACATGGGCATTTACATCAACTATATGATTTGCCTGAGAAGCTGGACAGGACATAAAAAAAAAAAAAAAAAAAAAAAAAAAAAAAAAAGAAAATGTCTTGTATTTGCAGTGTATTCAAATGAATATCAATTGAAAAATGATTTGCAAATCATTGTATTCTGTTTTATTTACGATTTACACAACGTGCCAACTTCACCGGTTTTGGGTTTTGTACATTAAGGCTGTCAATCGATCAACCGATTTCCATCATGATCATTTTCAGTTAACCATTATCAGATTTTTTTGTTTGTTAGATTCAGATTCAGGAAATACCACACAAATTGTACGTCTAACTCATATAGACTTTTTATATAAACAATGCAATACGACTGATTTTGACCTGAGTAACACAAAATGGTGTACCAAAAAATTACAATATTTTTCTGAAAAAGCCCCAAAACTATTTATCTTTTGATTAGACGAATATTAATATAAAAACAAATATGTAGTTTGTTCATTTAACCTGTATTATCTAATTTAAAACCAGCATAAGCATATGATGTATTTACAACATCTCAGAATCAGAATCAGAATCAGAATCAGCTTTATTGTCATTACGCAAGGTAACGAGATTGAGGCCATTCCATACAGTGCGATGTGTGCATGCTAGAAAAACAATGTGCAAATATATAAACATTTAAAAAAATGTAGAAGTGCAATGAATATGGTGTGAAATGAATATATACATGAAAAAACTAAACAAAAACAGGGTGGTTGGTGGAATGGGTTATTGCACCGAAGAGAAGGCAGTTATGAGGGACAATGGGGCAGTCCGTTCAGGATGGTTATGGCCCTGGGGAAGAAGCTGTTCTTTAGCCTGTTTGTTTTGGTTTTAATGCACCTGTAGAGCTTCCCAGAGGGCAGCAGGTGGAACAGGTCAGAGCCAGGGTGGGTGCTGTCTTTGATGATGGCACTGGCTCTGTTGAGGCAGCGGGAGGTGTAGATGTCCGTCAGAGAGGGGAGAGGGCGGCCGATGATCTTCTGAGCCGTCTTGACCACTCTTTGCAGCCTCTCCCTGTCTGCTGCAGTGCAGCTGCCGTACCATACCGTAATACAGTAGGTCAGCAGGCTCTCGATGGACGAGCGGTAGAAGGTCAGCAGCAGGTCAGGCTTCAGGTTGTACTTCCCGAGGACTCTAAGGAAGTGTAGCCGCTGCTGAGCCTTCTTGATGATTGATGTGGTGTTGACTGTCCAGGAGAAGTCATTAGAGATGTGGACTCTCCTTATGGTTTAAGATATATTCCTATTATTGGCATGTGCTTTTTGACCAATACTATGTTCTTGTTGAGCAAGTTTGATTGCTAAACATAAAAAAAAAAAAAACTCAGTGTTCTTTGTTTTGCTTCCTCCTTTGAGACAGAGGTTAGTGCAACATTTGTGCATTGAGGGATGGTAAAATGTATTTTTTTGTTTAACCTAGGAAATAATGTGGGCAAACTGAACACCAACCAAACGCAGTAATGACTTTCCCTAAAACACCTCATAGACAAGAGCGTGTCGATCTCTTGTTATGTGACCCTAGCGTTTATGCGATATTAAAACACTTAATCTCAATCACCGTGCTCATTGTGTGGTCTTCCAAATGAGACGGAGAGACGTGTTAAACGTACACACAATATATTGACTGAACCCACAACGATAAACCCACCTTATTTTAAAGTTCCTAGTCTTTAACGGAGGATACATGCATAATCTGTTTTTAGTGGGAAGCGTACACTACGGCAAACTATAATAATATTTGTGTTTTAGTAATATTTTTACAGTGACAATCAATCGCTATTGTGCATTTGTTAACCATCCAGCATCCTCCACCATTAATTTATGAAAAAAAAAATATATATATATTCTCTGTTACTGCTGAAGCAGCACAGCTTCCAGTCTATGCAGCAAAACTTGAAAAAAACTTTGGTATAACTCATCCTGTAGCCTGTAAAGTCACTCCTTCGATATTAAAAGCAAGCCATTAAAATAGATGCAGATGATACACATGTATATTGTTCAGGAGAAGACTTGAAGGTAGTGTTGAGGTTAATAGAGGTGGAGTTGCTTCAGCTAAAAAAGATGGTTTGATATTAATAAGTTATCATTAAATGATAAGAAAACTAAATGTATGGTGTTTAGTGGTGCAAGGACAAATTGTGAAACAAAATTTAAATTAAATCAAGTAGAAATTGATAGAGTATATGAAACTAAGTTCTTGGGAATAATAATTGATCATAAATGATGTTGGAAACCGCATATTGAATATATAAAGGGAAAAATATCCAAAGTCACTCCTTCGATATTAAAAGCAAGCCATTAAAATAGATGCAGATGATACACATGTATATTGTTCAGGAGAAGACTTGAAGGTAGTGTTGAGGTTAATAGAGGTGGAGTTGCTTCAGCTAAAAAAGATGGTTTGATATTAATAAGTTATCATTAAATGATAAGAAAACTAAATTTATGGTGTTTAGTGGTGCAAGGACAAATTGTGAAACAAAATTTAAATTAAATCAAGTAGAAATTGATAGAGTATATGAAACTAAGTTCTTGGGAATAATAATTGATCATAAATGATGTTGGAAACCGCATATTGAATATATAAAGGGAAAAATATCCAAATCCATTGCTATTCTTTATAAATTAAGACACATGCTGAATGAGAAATGTCTGTATTTGTTATATTATTTTATTTTTCCATATCCAACATATTGTGTTGAAGTTTGGGGAAATGTTTATAAAACAAACATAGACCCAATAATTAAACGTCAACAAAGGGTAATTAGAATAATACACAAGGCGTGATACTATGAACCTACCAATACATTATTCATAAGTTCTAATGTGTTAAAATGTTCAAATATTGTGTTTTTAAAAACAATGGAAATGATGTTTCGAGTAAAGAACAACAGCCTTCCGCTTGTATTCTTAGGATATTTAAATTAAGAGGAGAAAACTATAATTTTTGAAATAGTTAACGTAAGAACGAATATAAAATACAAATGTATTTCAGTTGTAGGAGTTAAATGGTGGAACAAGCTCAGTGATGAGTTGAAGACATGTACTTCTTTGTTAAAGTTTAAGAAAGCCTTGAAAGGTGAAATAATAGAAAATTATAAAATATAGCAACGATTACTTTCATCCCATTGATTTTTTGAACGTTGATGTTCCAGGCAATCTAATTTTCAGTGAATGTATAGGATAGGCAAATATAAGCCTATTCCTTTTTCGGTCATTCTTTTTCTTTGTGCGTGTATGTGTATGATTGTTAATATGCAGAGCTACGTCCGGATGCTCTCTGTGGACTATAGCTCTGCCTTCAATACAATAATCCCGGACAGACTCTGCAATAAACTGGACACTCTTGGCCTCCCCCCTCTCACAAACGCCTGGATAAGGGACTTCCTAACGGACCGACCCCAGAATGTGAGACTTGGCCCGCACCTCTCATCCTCCCGCACGCTGAGCATCGGCTCCCCACAGGGCTGTGTGCTGAGCCCCCTCCTCTACTGCCTTTACACCCATGACTGCAGTCCGGCCCACAGTGACAACCTTACCGTCAAGTTCGGCGACGATACCACAATGGTCGGGCTCATCTCCAGGGGTGACGAGGCTGCCTACAGAGAGGAGGTCCTGAAGCTGACGGCCTGGTCTTCGGAGAACAACCTCGCTCTCAACACCAGCAAGACCAGAGAGATCATCGTCGACTTCAGGAGGAGCAGCACCGACCCTGCCCCCCTCTACATCAACGGCGAGCGTGTAGAGAGGGTCCACACCTTCAGGTACCTTGGAGTCCACATCTCTAATGACTTCTCCTGGACAGTCAACACCACATCAATCATCAAGAAGGCTCAGCAGCGGCTACACTTCCTTAGAGTCCTCGGGAAGTACAACCTGAAGCCTGACCTGCTGCTGACCTTCTACCGCTCGTCCATCGAGAGCCTGCTGACCTACTGTATTACGGTATGGTACGGCAGCTGCACTGCAGCAGACAGGGAGAGGCTGCAAAGAGTGGTCAAGACGGCTCAGAAGATCATCGGCCGCCCTCTCCCCTCTCTGACGGACATCTACACCTCCCGCTGCCTCAACAGAGCCAGTGCCATCATCAAGGACAGCACCCACCCTGGCTCTGACCTGTTCCACCTGCTGCCCTCTGGGAAGCGCTACAGGTGCATTAAAACCAAAACAAACAGCCTAAAGAACAGCTTCTTCCCCAGGGCTATAACCATCCTGAACGGACTGCCCCATTGTCCCTCATAACTGCCTTCTCTTCGGTGAATAACCCATTCCACCAACCACCCTGTTTTTGTTTTGGGTTTTTTTCATGTATATATTCATTTCACACCATATTCATTGCACTTCTACATTTTTTTATATTTTTATATATTTGCACATTGTTTTTCTAGCATGCACACATCGCACTGTATGGAATGGCCTCAATCTCGTTACCTTGCGTAATGACAATAAAGCTGATTCTGATTCTGATTCTGATTCTGATTCTGATGTATAATCTGTGCTGTTAAATTGATCACACAAAATGGTTGATTATATGACCGAAATAAACTCATTTCAAATAACATGGCAGAAGGTTTGCTGACAGCACAATATTTATCAGAATTATTTTCTGCAGAGTTTCTCTCATTTTAAAGAGCAAATGTTGGATGCTGGTATACTGTAAAGCAGAGGTCTCAAACTTGTGGCCCGCGGGCCAGTTGCGGCCCCCGAGAAAATATTTTTCATATGAAAGTTTAATGTTCGTATGGTCCGCGAGTTTTATATGAATGGCACTTAACAGTTTTGTGTGTGGAGCTGAACGAACCTACCAATCACAGTGGGGCATATGGCTCTCGGGGGTGGGACTTGCTTGATGCAAGCAGAGAAATATTTCTCCAAGAGGGAAAGTTACGGCAGTACTACCATGGAGAGTTTTCCTCTGTGCCTTATTGGCTGCCTTGTTTCTATTCGGCACAGGCGGACATTAGTCCCACTTTAAAAAAAAACATGTTTTTAAAGTTGCTGCCCAGCGGGAAATTATACGTATACAGTATTTTCCGAACCATAGGGCGCACCGGATTATAAAACGCACTGCCGATGAATGGTCTATTTTTTATCTGTTTTCATATATAAATCGCACCGGATTATAGGGCGCATTAAAGGAGTCTTTTTTTTTTTTTTTTTCTAAATGTAAAACACTTCCTTGCGGTCTACATAACATGTAATGGTGGTTCTTTGGTCAAAATGATGCATGGATTATGTTTTACAGATCATCTTCAAGACGCTTTCTGACAGTCGCTTCCGGATGCGCCGTTTTGTGGGCGGTCTTATTTACGTGGCTCACCTTCGGCAGCGTCTTCTCCCAGTCATCTTTGTTGTAGCGGTGTAGCGTGCAAGGACGGGAGTGGAAGGAGTGTCAAAAGATGGAGCTAAGTGTTTTAATGACATTCAGACTTTACTTAAATCAAAAACTGAGCAACACAGGAAATGTGTCCCGTGAAAAAACGTCTGACCTGAACTTTAATAACTAAAGTTTCTTGGTTGAATAATGTAAACTCATTACACCGGTATGTTTTAGCAGTTTCATGGCGAGTTTACTGACAGATATAAGTAAGAACTTTACACTACTTTATATTAGAAATGGCAACAGCGGAGGATGAATCTCCCATAACAAGAAGATAGAGGAAAAAGAAGAAGCTTATCGACTCGCGCAATTGTTCAGGACTTCACCAAAATACGGAACAGCAGGTACCAAAAGGTAAGAAAAGTTGCTTGTGGATAATATTGCGAAACAAAATAATATGTCTTACCTTATACACACACCATAATACTTATGGTGTGTTTAATGTTTAATGTGTCGAGAATCCTTCAAGCGGTGCGGCTTCATAGCTTACCAAAGTCATACTAAAATATCTTGATCGATTTTTGAGCACCGTGTGTAATGTTCTATATTTTCAATGGAACATTTAAAATGTTGGTGTTGTTTACTTGAGACCCATCATAGCGCAGGCTACACTTATCTCTTATGTTTGACTGCCATCTACTGGTCACACTTATCATTACACCATGTACCAAATTAAATAGCTTCGAGGTGAGTAAGCTCAACCAAACGTATTCCTTACATTAGGCGCACCGGGTTATAAGGTGCACTCTCGAGTTTTGAGGGGGAAAAAAAGGCTTTTAAGTGAAAATACGGTATATAGTTCTCTCTGACAAAAGGAATTATAGTGACACATACGCGGCGGGATGAAAGAAAAGTAAGAAACTCAACGTAGTCTAATGCAGTTATATAGCGACACCTGTCCGTTGGCAATAACAGTGCCAAATAACCCGGACCAATTAAAGAGTCAGACCGTTATTTGTGTGTCATTATGGTAATTTACATTGCGCTATTTGCATTGTATTTGCATTGCCTCACATGATGAACACTACATGTATTTGGTTTTGTGTTCATTTGTTTTTTTTAGTGTCTATGACTACGTTTACAACAACAACTGTGTCAATTCAGCTTTTTTTCCCTGTAATAACAGCACGGCGGATATAACACTCCGGGCCAAGTCACCTTTTTGCACTCGCTATCCATACTTTGTACTTAGCCCCAAACATGTATTTACTTATTTTATTAATACTTTTTAATTTGCTACTTAATTTTTCTATTTTATTTTGTGTTAAAATAATAAAAATAAAGACATTTGAGAAGATTAGAATTTTTTTAACAAAGCTTTTCTTGTGGAATATATGATGCAGCCCAGCCTCACTAGACTCTGCATCCAGCGGCCCCCAAGTAAATTGAGTTTATGACCCCTGCTGTAAAATCATCATTTGTAATACAGATGATTTTATTGGATACTATAGGGCTGTTTAAGTTAACACGATAACGCGTTAACAATAACTTCCTTTAACGGCATTCTTTTTTTTTTTACGCGGGATTAGCACACATGCATCCTGACTCCTTGTTGACCCTCGGGCCATTCCGTAGCGTGAGAAATGTAATGGCGTCAGTTGCTGTAGAGCCAAAAGTTCAAAAATAGTTTAAAAAATCGTTCACGCCACCTGTAGTGGATTGAACTCTCTGGTAAATGTATTATAGGTAAACATATACTGTCTTATTTAACATTTAAAAGAGAAAATAAATGTTTACTAATACTAGTAAATAGTCAAATAATGTCCATGTTTCTTTATGCTAATGTTTTAAAAACACCGCCGACCTTCTCCCGTGCAGTGTCATCAACTTTGGTGGCAGCCATGGGGTCCTGATCCGTGTCAGGGGTGGCATGTTGGTACCAGAGTTCACCCCCCAGCATGTCGACCTACATAAACCAGCCACTCTGTTCAAAGCATGCCCCCCCCACCCCCTCCGTCCCCCCTTACACACCTCGTCCCAATCTGCTTGCCCGCTGTACACGTTCTAACACGAGCGTGTCATGACTGCAACAAAGGTGAGTGGAGGATGGTAATTAAAAATTAAAGCAGACAAGAGGTGGCTGGATACACCTCTTTTAACAGCAGTTCAACTGAGGTGGGGGAAAAAAGGAAAGTACACGTGGGTAGCAAACTAAATGAGCTCCTTTAACATTCATTTCCCTGACTGATTCAAATTAAATGAATCACTACAGTTTTTTGTACCATAAAAAAATAGCTAGTGAATAAATTACTAGTCACGCACCAGCTGAATAATGACTTACTTTTATTCAAGTAATTATTTGGATAATACCGTATTTTCCAGATTATAAACCGCTATTTCGTTCCTACGCTTTGAATCCTGCGGCTTTTAGAATTAAATTATGGATGTTTCTTTGCCAGCGGCTATAATATTTTGTATGGAACAAATAGTTTTCCTGCGATGAGGTGACGACTTGTCCAGGGTGTACCCCGCCTACTGCCCGAATGCAGCTGAGATAGGCTCCAGCGACCCCCCGCGACCCCAAAAGGGAAAAGCAGTAAAAAATGGATGGGTGGATGCACAAATACTTTTCATAAAACACAGACAAAACACTGAAAAGGTGTGTCATTGCTTTTGCTATGGCACCATTTTTGGGCGAGTTTGCTTACTGCAAGGGCTGCGAGTAAAGTATACGTCCTGTTTTGTTACTTGAACCGGAGGTATATATAAAGGTTTATTTGAAATAGGGACAGATACAGAAACATTAGATATCTGAAACAGTTATCCAATGTATGCATCATAGTGTTTGTAGCCAGAGCTAATTTACAACACTTGTCCCCAACAACAACACAGATCTTACATCATTAAAAATAGGATAATAAAAAGAATAAGGCAAAGAGGAGTCAATAATAATGATAATAATAATAATACAGACAAAGTGCAAACTAGATAAAAGCCAATAATAATAACACAGACAAAGTGCAGACTAGATAAAAAGCAATAAGTAAAAATTAGTAAAAAGATATTGAAAAGATGGTATTCGTCTTTAGCATTTCTACTTGAAAGGATTCTTCATACATCACTCCAAGCAAGGTTTGTAAGTTTTACAATATAACTAAAACAATTCATACTGACTAAATTGTCCCATGTGTGATGTCTGTAGGAGTGCTTTCGTGCATATTTGTATGTGCTATCGTAATGTAATAAAGCTCGCATCTTTAGCATTAGCAAGTATACCAACTAGGGTTGTACGGTATACCGGTATTAGTATAGTACTGTGATACTAATTAATCACATTCGGTACTATACCTCTAAAAAGTAATAGAATATAAATGACACAATATGTTACTGCATACGTCAGCCGATTAATTAGTAGCCTTTGTTTGCTTACTTACTACTAAAAGACAAGTTGTCTAGTATGTTCACTATTTTATTTAGAACAAAATTGTTATTCAATTGCAATAAAAAACATATGTTTAAAGTACCGTAAGATTGTTTTGTTAAAATGAAGACAATAATTACATTTTATACATCGATATTTTTTAGCATCACAAAATCTTCTTTAGTTTTATTTATTTATTTTTTGTATATTATGTTTATAAACATAGCACATATGTCGCTGGACACATGAGTACTTTGAATATGACCAATGTATGATCCTTGGTATCGGATTGATACCCAAATTTGTGGTATCATCCAAAACTAATGTAAAGCATCCAAATAACAGAAGAATAAGTGATTATTACATTTTAACAGAAGTGTAGATAGAAAATGTTAAAAGAGAAAGTAAACAGATATTAACAGTAAATGAACAAGTAGATTAATAGTTCATTTTCTACCACTTGTCCTTAATAATTTTGACAAAATGATTGAATGGAAAATGACACAATATGTTACTGCATATGTCAGCAGCTAAATTGGAAGCCTTTTTTGTTTACTTACTAATAAAAGCAACGTTGTCTTATATGTTCACAATTTTATTTAAGGACAAACTTGCAATAATACACATATGTTTAATGTACCGTAAGATTTTTTGTTAAAATAAATAATGCTACTTTTTGTTTAGAAAAGTATCGAAAATTGCCGAAAAGTATCGAAATACATTTTGGTACCGGTACCAAAATATTAGTATCGGTACAACACTAATACCAACACATTTACAAGTGACTTTGTTAGTATTATGAACTTGCTAAGCGGTAGGAAATGGATGGATGAATTACATTCTTTTTGTATTGTTTCGGTATCATAAATCCACCAAAACGTCAACGTGGACTTATTGAGTCTGTTTAGCTGATTGGGCAGCAAGTGGGTCCATGACGACGACTTCTGTTTTGTTTGATCAGCTGTTTTACTGCCGCGTGAAAGGCAATTAATGTGTGTCAATAAACATTTACAAAATCTTAGTATACAATATGTCTGCGGCTAATACATGTAAATATATTTATTTCATCTAAATTTTGATGCGTGCGGTGTAACTACTGGTGCCCAGAAAATATGATTTTTTATTTTTTTTTTTACTTTTACTTGAGTCATATTACTCAAAAGTAACAGTAGTCGTATGTGATCTAATAAGGTTTAGCTTCACAATGATAACAATTCCCATTATTGCATGACCATAGCATTATTTAGTAATATAACACTGGGTGACTTCAAGGAGCCGGCTTTCTTTCCAAGTGCATCATGGTTGTTGTAACTGCAGCAGCAAAAAGAAGCAGGAAAAGCTGTGAGCGAGAAGTCGGTGCCATCACTCTAGAGTCTATTAAAGTGATTGCTGCAAGTAGTCCCAAATCATTCAAATGATGTAAACAATTTGTTGTTATTTGCTCTGATCGTTCGGCCACCAGTGCAGTGTTTTAGGAATTACCTGAACTATTTACATAGCAGCGGATCACAGCTGGACAATTGGCTTGTTGGTGACTTAAATATAATCTCCGTCTCCGAAGAGAGGGGAAAAAGCTGCATGGCGTTTTAGGAGTGATAACAACCTCTCGCATTTACATATACATTTACTTTGTCTCTTGTCACAATATCTTAACCTCTCTGTCCCATTTTAGCCACAAATGAGCCTGTCTGAGTTGCCTTTCCTGCACACATTCTCTTTTCTCATTCCCCCGTTTCTTCTTCTCATCCTCTCTCTAAATTGCAAGCCTATATTTCTGGACCTCTGATGCAATTATGCCACCTCGATTGCCTTGACATAGAAGCAGGATAAAAAAAAGCACACAAAGTGCGGCTTTTTTTGTATCAAGAAAATAAAGGCTTGAAATTGCCTCAGACCGACTGCTCTGTCTTGCGTCTTCCCCTTCCTCCTTCCAAGTAAACGCCCGCTCATCCCCCTTGTCTCCATCACGTACACAAACACATTCGCCAGACAGCAAGGCTTTCCCTGAGATGCGACAGGATAAAAGTCGACGGTTTCTATTATCAATAACAAGATAAAATACAGAGGTCCTTTATCTCTTAAAATGTAAATTTATACAAGTCTCCGTATACCTCCATGCTGTAAATATCTAACATCTCTTAAGACCACAGACTCAATTGATTTTTTTCCTCCTCCTCCTGTAGTTGCAGCAATCTGCAAAATCTCCCAGTCTGGCATAATATCAATGATGAAATTAAAAATCCTCCATTTGTCCGAACCAAGAGGGAGATCACCTCGGTTCAGGTCTTTTACTCTTTAAATGGTATGATTGATTTCCTTTAAGCTTATTTGTTTATTTCATTGTTCATATCTGCTCTATCTAAATCATTTCTCAAGTTTATTCTATTGATTTTTTTAAGGACACCAGCAATACCCTTTCTTTCTGTAACCTTGCCTCAACCATATCAGTTTTTATTCAGAGCTCATTTGCATTAAAAAAAAGGACAATAAAATGTTCTCAAATGTTCAATAACACTTGGTGGAGAGTTCCCAATTGAGTATGCTTATATATAAACGCACATATTTTACAAAACCCTTCACAATGTTTAGCATATCAGATTAAGAAAATAACTTAAACATTGTACCAATATTGGTCATTTTAAGAAACAGTACAACAATACAATAGGAAGGGGATACACATGGCTCCATTCGTCGTGGTTTACCTGACACATGAAACGTGACAATGTGGTGGGAGGGGCGGGGGAGTGCGCTATTCACCTTAGACGCCAGATGGCAGTAGAGTGTTGAATAAATAAAACATATTTTGCGGCAATTCCAACTTTGAACACAGCGTCAGTTGCTATGTAGAGTGGCGCTTTCCATCATTTTCAGCAGACTGCATTAAAAAATGATAACCCCACCGCCCTTCTTCACACATGAGATCCACCCAGGAATAGGGCCATATGAATCCCTTTCCTTCTGTATGGTGTTTTTAAAGAGAGCCTATGGTGAATTGGATTTTTTTCTGAATATACCGTATTTCCTTGAATTTCCGCCGGGCATATATTATCCGCATGCCTGGTATTACCAGGTCAAACTCGTTTCGCAAAATAATTAGCGCATGCTTAGAATTACTGCCGGGTCAAACTTGTTTAGCAAAATAATTAGCACAGGCTTCGTTTTACCGCCCGGTCAAACTCGTTTTGCAGAATAATTAGCATATGCCTCGTTTTACCGCCGGCTCAAACTCGTCACGTCACGAGTGACACTTCACCTTTCAAGGCATCATTTTCCAAAATGGAGGAGGCTAATTTCAATTATTTAAAATCGTATAAAGGGAAGAAGATAAAGAGCTATTCAGTAGGATTTAAGGTCCAAGCTATTGAATATGCTAAAAAGAACAGTAAGCAGCTATGTTTTATTAATATACCGGTAGCTGCGTGTGTCAAATATGAGTCATTAAATGACTCATATTACCACCTCATGGTGGTAGAGGGCGCTAGTGATCCCAGGGAGCATTTTTGCGACTACTCAGCCGCGGAAGAAGTGACAACAAGCAGCAACAGTTAGCAGCGATCGTTTATTTTTTCCTCTCGCCTGGACTTTTAACATGGAGGATTACATATCTAAAATAAAATAGTTTTCTAAACTGGACTTTCAATCGAAGCAGGAGGTAATAATTAAAGGAAGATCTCCATCGAGACAGAGAGACCTTTAAAACTGGAGAAAGATAAGGAAGACTTCTATAAACAAGTTATCGATACTTTTATTCAGGAGCGGCGCATGGACTCCATTTATAAGTATATGTAAGACAATACATTTTTTTATTAAATGTGCTTTTCATGATGGTATCCTTACATCACACTCAAATTTATAAGCTCATGCCTAAATTTACCGCATGCCTTTGGTAAGCGCCGGAGAGAGAAGAGGTTTTCAAATAATTAGCGCATGCTTACATTTACCGCATGCCTTTGGTAAGCGCCGGAGTGAGAAGAGGTTTTAAATGAATTACCGCCCTGGCGCTAATTCAAGGAAATACGGTATATGTTGTTACAATGTTGGATACTAAACAATGCCAAAGTGTCAAATAATAAGGTTCATGCATTTGGGCAAGAGCTTGCACGCAGTTTTGGATGCCTTTGTTCACGGGGTTTTGCAGTCTGGCTGCATGTGACGTCACAGCGAGGTGGACATTCTTACTTGGACATTCAATTAAGCTACCAACCAGAGATGGAGGAGCATCTCCTCCTTCTTTTCCACGCATTGAGGAAACAAACAAGGTAGGATCTTGGCATCCACATAATAACACTGACATGCAGTAACATACAGTAAAAGCTGGTAAAAGTGTTTATTTTATTATTTTTTAGCTCTGAATCAAATAGAGAGTGTGTTAGTGTACCCTTTGTTGTGACCGGGTATATCTATATACAGCTTTGTTAGGTTCTTTTCGACTGTGTCTGGAAAAAAAGATAGGCTGACGACTTCAAAATATTTATTTAACAGTGTATTCTAATAATATACATTTTGATACTTTTGGGGATGGTGGTGGGGTGTGGTTTCATTTGCAATCTGAGAAAGCCTCCAGAAATGAAAATCCTGCAGACAGACTCGGAAAACCGATTGTAAAAGTGACTGTGAAGCAAAATGTACACATAATTTACACCAAAGCTTATCCAATACATATTATCTAGATCAGTGGTTTTCAAACTTTTTTCACCAAGTACCACCTCAGAAAATACTTGCCTTACCAAGTACCACCACAATGACCTACTCAGTGGCCTAGTGGTTAGAGTGTCCGCCCTGAGATCGGTAGGTTGTGAGTTCAAACCCCGGCCGAGTCATACCAAAGACTATAAAAATGGGACCCATTACCTCCCTGCTTGGCACTCAGCATCAAGGGTTGGAATTGGGGGTTAAATCACCAAAAATGATTCCCGGGCGCGGCCAACGCTGCTGCTCACTGCTCCCCACACCTCCCAGGGGGTGATCAAGGGTGATGGGTCAAATGCAGAGAATAATTTCGCCACACCTAGTGTGTGTGTGACAATCATTGGTACTTTAACTTTAACTTTATTAAAACACAATAGTGTAGTAGGCCTAAGTATTCATTAAAAACAAGGCAGAGGTTTTATTTGACAAGTATATTTAATAGTGTTGGCCACTGTAACATTACACACAGTTTGAACAGTAACACTGTGTTTGAATATAAGAAAATAAAACACTGTACTAAAATCAAGTGATTATTTGGCGAATTTGGAGGGAATCTGGCGTGTTTGATGGAGAACTTGCCCAGCTGTTCATTTCGAACACAGAAGATGAGGACTTTGATGGATTTGTGGATGAGGATTGATCCAAAAATAATGTGAGTACATTGATAAATACTTCAATAAAGTACAACCGAACTCAGCTTTGCTCCTGCTGCCTTTTTAAAACAGCGTCCATGCATGCTAGCATATGTTTTAAGATAGCGTATTTTTTAAGCTAGCGTATGTTTAACCATGCCTGCGCCCAAAAATACGCTGTGCCTTATGTATGCGTTAAATACAGAAATAGCACTCGTAACTGACACGGCATCCTTTAATATAGTTTGCCCTATGGTCGCGAAAATACGGTATAGTGGCTTCGATAACGGGAACCGGTTCTCAAAAAGGGATTCGAATCCATGGAATCGGTTCTTTTCTTATCGAACAATCGGGAGAATCGGTTTCGTACATCATCCCTAAACACTACTAAAATGCTCTCACAAACAACTGAAATGTTTTTCTCTCACACACTACTGAAACACTCTTATACACAGTACTGAAATGCTCTCACATAAACAACTAAAATGTTTTTCCCTCAACCATGTCACATGTCACGAGGCAACAGTCCCCGCCTTTTAAAAAGCTTGCTTGCTTATGGTTGTCCATTGAGTCCGATGACGACATCCACTTCTATCGGTGAGTTTGTTGGTGGCTGAATAGCCCTATCCTGGATACACAAACCCTACTGCAGGTAGGGCATGTAAATGTGGTGGTGGTGGTGGAAACGGCAACCGTAGGTGTATTCCTCCTCCAGCAGGCGGGTGCCATCCTGGCACAGCTGACGCCAGGTGTTACGATCAGCAGCCACACCCTCCAGGGCCTCAGGTCTGATTTTACACTTCCTTAGTGCAGTCTTCAGCTGGTCTTCATATCGTTTCTTCTGCCCTCCAGCAGAGCGACGACCATGGTGTAGCTGGCCGTATAACACTTTGCGAGGCAGGTGGTCTAAGGGCATCCTTACTACGTGGCCCAGCCATCAACGATACACACACACACACACACACACACACACACACACTGTGCTATCATATGAAACGTCTCACAACTGCAAATGCAAGATGTTTGAAGTTGTGTTCTTTTTTTTTTAAGTAATATATTAATTACTTTCCCTAGTAATTAATTAAAATTAAGTGATGTGGCTCGGTTGGTAGAGCGGCCATGCCAGCAACTTGGGGGTTCCAGGTTTGATTTGTGCTTCCGCCATCCTAGTCACTGCCATTGTGTCCTTGGGCAAGACACTTCACCCCCCTGCTCCCAGTGCCACCCACACTGGTTTAAATGTAACTAAGATAATGGGTTTCACTATGTAAAGCGCTTTGAGTCACTAGAGAAAAGTGCTATATAAATATAACTCACTTCACATCACTAATTTCGTTAGCAAGTCAATTACTTTTTTGGTAAAGTAACAAGTAATTATAATGAATTACTTTTTTAAAGTAATTTTCAGAACACTGCTTATCACATATTCTGTACTTATTTGTTACAAACGTACAGGGGTGCCGAAAAGGGGGGGTAAAGGAGACGGATTCTAGGGGCCCATGATGGAGGGGGGCCCAGAGAGGCCCCTAATAATGATGAAATTATAATACAGAAAAAATAATGACACTGTGTTGGGGGCCCTGTAAAGATTATTTTCATGGGCCCCAAAATCCCTAGCGGCGCCCCTGCAAACGTATATAATGTCAGCTTTACTTCTTTGTTTACTTATTTTCCCATTTTGAAAATGGGTCACAGCCAAATATTTATGTTCTGGCATTTAAAATACTGACTCTTGAAATGACAATCTCTGCAATACTGTGTGTGAGAGAGCTTTTACTGTATGACTAATATTACTTTTAGGTATTATTTTCATTCATACTGCACTGATGAATGGCACTTAATTTCATTGTTAACTATGACAACGACAATAAGGGATTCCCTTCTATTTTACAGGCAAGGCCAAGGCTTTAAGTTTGATTGTCATGGTTCTGTTTTATTTGGTAGGATTTACCCTTTCATGTCCTACACGTCTTTGTTTTTTCCTGACTTTTCTTCTGTGCCTGTGCCTCATTAGTCCTGCCTTGCTATTTTGTATTTGAGCAAAGCAGCTCCCGGCTTTTCTTTTGCCGGATTTTTTATTCATGTTACTCATCTTTGTTTTGTATTTTTGTGTATGGAAATATGGCCCCTTTTTGCTGAAGCTGTCTTCTTGTGCGTCTTGATTTATTATTATTTTAAAGTGGCATTTAATGTGTTGCATAGTTTTGTTTCGACTCAAAAGACATCACATAAAAGTTTTGCTTTTAAGTTCATTTGATGATGTTCTTTGACAATGCCTATTTATTATGTATATGCAGTTTTACAATGTCTGTCTTTGCTTCCCCTGACCAAAACTCATTTTGAAATAAAGGATAAGAACAATCTGTTTTTAAAATATATTTTGTGTTTTTAAAATCATGTGTGTAATGTTGTTAGCATTTTTTGATGAATATTTTTAAATCCACCCATACATTTTCTACTGCTTGTCCCTCTCGGGATGGCCGGGGGTCCTGGAGCCTATCCCAGCTGCGCTCGTCGCAGGGCCAACACAGACAACATTCCTTCTTTTCATCATGTTTTTTTTCCTTTTGTGCACCACCTGTACTGCAAACACCCGGTACACCCGCCAGTCACTCTTGGATATCGGTAACTCGCACCAGATATCTGTTTCGAGCGACTTTCACCACGAGCACAACATCCCAGATGACATAGCGAGAGCACAGGGCTCTCCGTGGTTTGTTGTCGGGTCTGGGAGACGGCGTAGATGGAGGAGGGAGAGGAAGCAGAAGCGTGGCCGCAGGTCCGGCGTCTTGCTCAGGCTTAGGAAACAACCCCACAAGCCACCTATACCGAGCCTGTTCCTCTCTAATGCCAGATCCCTTGTACAGAAGATGGACGACCTGGAGTTACAACTTGCTGGAAACCGCTATGTTCGGGACTGTTGTGCTATGATTATCACCGAAACCTGGCTTCACCCGGAAATACCCGATGCTAGCATGCAGCTAGCCGGACGCACTCTGCTCCGCCGGGACAGAACTAAGGACTCCGGTAAGAGCAGAGGAGGGGGGCTCTGTATCTACGTGCATGAGAACTGGTGCAACAACGGGACAATCACTGAACAGCACTGTTGCCCGGACGTGGAGTACATGTCTGTTAGATGTCGGCCTTTTTTTCTCCCGAGAGAGCTGTCTATTGTTATCATCACGGCTGTGTATATTCCACCGGACGCCAAAGTAAACACAGCGCTCTCTCTTCTGCTGAACACCGTCAACGAACAGCAGCGGGCCCACCCCGACGGTGTTCATATCATAGCAGGGGATTTTAATAAGGCCAATCTGAAGACTGTACTCCCTAAGTTCTACCAGCACGTGAAGTGTTCTACAAGGGGCAAGAACACCCTGGACCACGTGTATACCAACATAAAGCACGCGTACAGAGCTACACCCCTCCCCCAGCTTGGACAGTCAGACCATCTTTCCCTCCTGCTCTCTCCTACCTACACCCCCATCAGACGCCAGGCCAGGCCTATCACAAAGACTGTTATGACCTGGCCTGACGATGCACTCCCCAAACTTCAGGACTGCTTCCAACACACAGACTGGGACCTCTTCCAACAACAGGAGCTGGAGACAGCCACAGGAACGGTGCTGGACTACATAAAGTTCTGCATCGGGAATGTGACTGTGGAAAAAACCATCCGGGTTTACCCCAACAAGAAACCCTGGATGACCAGCCAGGTCCGCACACTCCTCAGGGCCCGCGACGCAGCCTTCAGGTCAGGGGACAGGGCACTGTACAGTGTTGCTAGAGCCGACCTGAAGAGAGGGATTAAAAAAGCAAAGGCGGACCACAGGAGGTGCATAGAGTCCCATCTGTCCAGCAAAAACTCACGGGAGGTGTGGCGGGGCATTCATGACATCACGAACTTCAGAGGCTGCAATATGACAACTGCGGATCAGAGTGCGACACTGGCAGAGGAGCTTAACCGTTTCGAAACCCCCCAGCGACACTCATCTGCTCCAGCCCTGCCCCCGCCCCCACCGGGCTCCGGCGCCACTCCACTCACTGTACAGGAGCACAGTGTCAGACGAGTGCTCCTGGCTGTGAACCCCAGGAATGCTACCGGACCAGACGGAGTACCCGGAAAGGTGCTCAGGACGTGCGCCCACCAGCTCGCTCCCCCCCTCACCAGGATCTTCAACCTCTCCCTGGCTCAGGCAGTCATCCCATCCTGCCTGAAGTCATCTACAATAATCCCGGTGCCGAAGAAGTCTCCCATCACCAGCCTGAATGATTACCGACCAGTGGCCCTCACTCCGGTAATCATGAAGTGCTTCGAGCGACTTGTTCTCCAGCACATCAAGGACCATATCCCTCCAGACTTCGACCCCCACCAGTTCGCATACCGGGCGAACAGGTCCACAGAGGACGCCATCGCTGTTGCTCTCCACTCTGCTCTGAACCACCTGGAGCAGCAGCAGAGCTACGTCCGGATGCTCTCTGTGGACTATAGCTCTGCCATCAATACAATAATCCCGGACAGACTCTGCAATAAACTGGACACTCTTGGCTTCCCCCCTCTCACAAACGCCTGGATAAGGGACTTCCTAACGGACCGACCCCAGAATGTGAGACTTGGCCCGCACCTCTCATCCTCCCGCACGCTGAGCATCGGCTCCCCACAGGGCTGTGTGCTGAGCCCCCTCCTCTACTGCCTTTACACCCGTGACTGCAGTCCGGCCCACAGTGACAACCTTACCGTCAAGTTCGCCGACGATACCACAGTGGTCGGGCTCATCTCCAGGGGTGACGAGGCTGCCTACAGAGAGGAGGTCCTGAAGCTGACGGCCTGGTCTTCGGAGAACAACCTCGCTCTCAACACCAGCAAGACCAGAGAGATCATCGTCGACTTCAGGAGGAGCAGCACCGACCCTGCCCCCCTCTACATCAACGGCGAGCGTGTAGAGAGGGTCCACACCTTCAGGTACCTTGGAGTCCACATCTCTAATGACTTCTCCTGGACAGTCAACACCACATCAATCATCAAGAAGGCTCAGCAGCAGCTACACTTCCTTAGAGTCCTCGGGAAGTACAACCTGAAGCCTGACCTGCTGCTGACCTTCTACCGCTCGTCCATCGAGAGCCTGCTGACCTACTGTATTACGGTATGGTACGGCAGCTGCACTGCAGCAGACAGGGAGAGGCTGCAAAGAGTGGTCAAGACGGCTCAGAAGATCATCGGCCGCCCTCTCCCCTCTCTGACGGACATCTACACCTCCCGCTGCCTCAACAGAGCCAGTGCCATCATCAAGGACAGCACCCACCCTGGCTCTGACCTGTTCCGCCTGCTGCCCTCTGGGAAGCGCTACAGGTGCATTAAAACCAAAACAAACAGGCTAAAGAACAGCTTCTTCCCCAGGGCCATAACCATCCTGAACGGACTGCCCCATTGTCCCTCATAACTGCCTTCTCTTCGATGCAATAACCCATTCCACCAACCACCCTGTTTTTGTTTTGTTTTTTCATGTATATATTCATTTCACACCATATTCATTGCACTTCTACATTTTTTATATTTCTATATATTTGCACATTGTTTTTCTAGCATGCACACATCGCACTGTATGGAATGGCCTCAATCTCGTTACCTTGCGTAATGACAATAAAGCTGATTCTGATTCTGATTCTGATTCACACTCACTATCACACTCTAGGGCCATGGCCAACCATTCCTGAACTTTGATGCTGACTGTAGATGAGAAAGTTTACATACAGTCTGTGAGCTATTGTTTGTATTTCGTCACGTCACTTCTTCCCATTGCTGGCCAATCAAGCCAAGATGGCTGTTGTGAAGCAAACAGCACGCAAACTCTCTGAGTACGCAGAGGGTCTAGATCTTCCTGCAAAAAAAAAACAGTTACGAGCAGAAAATCTAACTATGCAATTCAATAGATCTCTATACTTTATCAAAAAAAGATTTGTCGAGTGATATCAAGGATTATCCGTCGGCGGAGTACCCAGACATGTCAACTATTTTGTGCTCCAGACGTCATTCTACACAACAAAACTGATTAAAACATGGAAAAACATGAAGGCCTACAACTTATTTGTGTCTGGTTGGTTCAAGGACATTGGTATCAAGACTCTCCAGGATAAATATGCATCGTTAGTGGGCGGCCGAGGGTGGAGTCGGCTCTCTTGGTTGCTTTGTTGGGACCGCTCCTGTCTCTGGCCATGCTCCCCCCACCCAACCCCAGCAGAAGATGGCGTGGAATACCGCAGAGGCCACCACAGTGTATATGTTTTTTTGTTTTTTGTTACTTTTGTAGCTGTATGTAGAAAATGTCTGTTGCATCAGCTCTGCTCTTTTAATGTATTTAATGTCCTTTGGGTTCTTTGATGTTTGATGTTTCCCTATTACACACATGTGTATGTGTGCTATGGCTATGAGGTTTACCTGTTTCTCACCTTTTTTGTTCTGTCTCCCTGTAATGTTTGTCTGATCTTGAATGGGATTGGGCTGAAAATCTCAGGGATTAATAAAGTATTTCTGATTCTGATTCTGATTATGTTCGGGTACGGTTGCATTTCATGGTTTAACTTTGCGTCTACAGCCATGTGTGTTGCCTTGTTGTTAATGCACGTGCCGTTTACGAGTATGCATGTTCTTTTCCTGTATTTATCAAAATAAAACTATCGATCTCAACGGTGTGCATGTGCTGAAGGCTTAATTTATGATTGCTACCTTTAGTAAAAGCTTAACTCTCTTAGGTGTCACTCACATTTGCTTTCTCGCCAAGTTTGTGCTTTTCGAAAGACTCGTAGCAAAATTGTAACAAATATCAAGATAATACTTAAATGGGAAATACTAATCGTTAAAAGTATATCGAACAATAGATTATTTGTATTCCCTGCTCTGTTCCAGCTGCGACAAACACAAAAAAATATCCAAACAATTAATAAAGTCAAAGAGAAATATCCTACAATTCTCTTTTGTAAAGTAAATCTGTACAGCAGATATGGGCATCCACTTAGACTTAGACTTAGACAAACTTTAATGATCCACAAGGGAAATTGTTCCAGACAGTAGCTCAGTTACAAAGGATAGAAAGTGTAAGGATGGAAAGGATAATGCAGGTATAAAGTAGACAAAAAATGTACCGTAGTAGCAATATAAAATATAACATATATGTAATATTTACCGTATTTTTCGGAGTATAAGTCGCACCGGAGTATAAGTCGCACCTGCCGAAAATGCATAATAAAGAAGGAAAATAACATATAGAAGTCGCACTGGAGCCCAGCCAAATTATGAAAAAAACTGTGACTTATAGTCCGAAAAATACGGTACATATTATATATACAGTATATGATATATACTGATTTTATATTATCCATCCATCCATCCATTTTCTACCGCTTGTCCCTTTTGGGGTCGCTGGAGCATATCTTAGCTGCATTCGGGCGGAAGGCGGGGTACACCCCGGACAAGTCGCTACCTCATCACAGGGCCAACACAGATAGACAGACAACATTCACACTCACATTCACACACTAGGGCCAATTTTTAGTGTTGCCAATCAACCTATCCCCAGGTGCATGTTTTTGGCGGTGGGAGGAAGCCGGAGTACCCGAGAGAACCCACGCATATATTATATTTGTATATAATATATACAATACATAACAATTACCATGTACAATATTACAGTATATGTAACAGCTGCAGCATAAAATAGAGAGTAGATCCATCAGAAAATAGACATTATAAACAAAGAGAGGTAGCTAACATACATCAACAATATGATTTTTCTGAGCGGCTGGACAGGACAGATAAAAAAATAAAAACACTAAAAATATCATACACTAAATATATATAAATATAGATGGATAGCCCGGCCTCCAGCCAAATTATTTTAACCCAATGTGGGCCCCGAGTCAAACAGTTTGGGGAACCCTGCCTATAAAAAAACAATGCTTACTAAACTATGCCACTTAAACTCAGTTCTATCACAGTCCACAGTCACACTTACTGAACATACTAAACACCACTCAATACCATCAATTTGGATTTATGCAATGACACAAAAAGCCACACCAATATTATGTAGGATTCTCCCATATAACCAGTGACCCAAGAAGTGGGCCAATCAAAGCCAACCCTTTTATGTCCCTTTGATTTTTTTTTTTTTTTTTTTTTTTAAGCTTGTCGTTGATCCCGTTGCAGCTTTTAGATAATGCTAATAGATCACAGGCCAACAGGACGGAGCAGGATAATGGAGCTTTCATTGCAGCCTGATTAACTTGGCTGTAGGGTTCCACCTCAACCCTTTCGGCATGATGGCTCTAATTAATAACGATTGCTCCCCAAAATGTGCAAATGGAACGATAAACGAAGGGCCAACTAATTAACTGCAACCATTTCTACTAATCATTAGTTAACATCCCGTTTTGTCATCATTACGCTGATGCGTGTGTGCGAGGGCAGATAAAACAGGTCAGCCCTTTTTTGCTGCCCCACCATAAAGCTTGACAGCCATATTTTCCTCTCACTATAAAAAAAGACTAACAAGTAATTAAAGTGAGGGCTGAAGAAAGTTTCTATCTCTTAAATATCCCACTGTAGGCCAAGCGTCGCCATTTCTCTGAAGTACTTTCTAAAATCATTCGGTTTTCAGATGAGATTTGGTGTCTCTCCGTTCACCAGCACAAAGCACAAAAAAATTCCAAAGCACTCAGGAGCCTCTACTGCATTATTTTTGCCGGCAAGGATATCAAACTAAGAAGCTGCTGATTTATTTTTTTTTTCTCGTTTTATTCTCCTTTTCAAGGTTGCTGAGAAGTAGTGTTCATACTCCAACCTTTGAATTATGGCTTGTTTCCTGATGCTGTGCTATCGACAGAACTCAATGATGAAGAAGCAGTGTCAGCCCAGCTGCCAATCAGAAAGTTAATAGCCTGTCCTTTGAAAGAGCTGAAATTTACCCAGTGGACTTACTTACTCTGTGCTTTTGTCTTGCACTCATACAGACTTAGACTTAGACTTCCTTTTTCTTGTCATTCAAATTTTAACTTTACAGTACAGATAAGAACATTTTGTTGCATTAGCTTGTGGTAGCACAGGATAAAAGAGCAATAAGGTGCAGATATAAATAAATAGGTTACTGTACAGATAAATATATTGCACTTTTGCATATGCATCCACGTTTATGGATGTATGTTATATTGTCTTTATATTCCAGCGAGTTAATCCATTTTTGGGGGGGAATTGAGGGGATTATTTTAATGCATTCAAGAGTCTTACGGCCTGAGGGAAGAAGCTGTTACAGAAGGCTGCGGAACCTCTTTCTAGAGTCCAGCAGTGAAAACAGTCCTTGGCGGGGGTGGGAGGAGTCTCTGCAGATTTTCTGAGCCCTGGTCAGGCAGCGGCTTTTTGCGATCTCCTTTGATAGGAGGAAGAGGAGTCCTGATGATCTTTTCCGTCGTCCTCACCACTCTCTGCAGAGACTTTCAGTCTGAGGCACTGCAGGCTCCAGTCCAGAAAGAAAGAAGAAGCTCCAGGAAGTGTATGATATAATGTTGTCTGCTTCTGAAGCCATTGTTAATACTAGAGGTAGTGAAACGTATTGATATAAAAGTGTTTTCAGAATATCATGATACAGTGTCGCTACATCAGAATTACATATATATATATATATATATATATATATATATATATATATATATATATATATATATATATATATATATATATATATATTACTGTTGTATTAACTGTGTGTGCGCTTTAGAATGTTAACAAATGTTTGCCCATTTACTATTAACATTGCAAAAAGTAACTTGATTTTCTTTATCTGATTAATCACATTATAGCTACCAATAAATAAATTGTGAATGATATCTTTTAGCTGCTATGTCTGAAATATTCCTGTTTTTACTGTATTGTATTATCAGAAAAATACACAGCAGGACACAATTATATAGAGTATGATTGCGCGATATACCTTTGTCTAGACTATAAGCCGCTACTTTTTTCCAACATGTGGCTTATGAAACGATGCGGTTAATTTATGGATTTTTCTTCGCTAATGGCCTAAATGTTTTGTATTCAACAGTATTCATATTATAACAACAGAAACACTGAAAAGGTGGGATATTTGGACAAGTTCGCTCACTGCAGGTGCTGCGAAATGAAAATGTACATCCTGTTTAATGCCTTGAACCGGAAGGATATGTCCCGTCTTGTCTATTATTTGTCTATAGCGTTTGTGATTCAAAGGATTCTTTTTTTCATCACTGTAAGCAAAAGGTGCAATTTTTACAATACATCTAAAACAATTCACACTTACTAAACTGTCCAATGTCTGATGTCTGTGGGAGTGTTTGCATGCATATTTGATCAAGCTTGCGTCGTTAGCGTGCATTACATTTTCCTTTGAGGTAATATTTTTCCTCTTATCGTGAGAAGAATTGTTGTAATTCTTGGGTAGCATGCTATAGTTTTCTTTAGGCATACATTTAGCTGTTTGTAAAAGCACCAAATCAGTTTCAGTATTGAGTTTCAGTAGTTTTTATTCAATAAATAGTGTTTGTATGTTCTCTATAGCCAACAGTATAAATTATTCAAATTGACCTTTTTTGTAACACAGTTAGTGAATTAAGTGTTTTTTTGTATTATTTCCCCATATTTCTGCGCAATAACTCAGATGTGGTAACACGAGCGATCAGGAAAGAATGTGAAGTGATTTTGGTCCAAAACACATTTTGCTTAATTCATTATTGAATTATATTATTGCCATTTTGGGTTATGTTAAATTTTTTAGACAATGTCTCTACTGGCAGAAACAAGAGCCACCACTTTTTTGCCAGCTGTAAAATAAACACTACTCATAATGACATGTATTTTAGTATTCACTTAATTTTTTTTATGGCTTCGCACAAAAGAGAGACATGTTTTTGTCATGTCTTTTGATCATGTTTTGTTTGGCTATGTTCTGTTTGGTTTTTGGACTCTTTTTGGTTTTTGTTTACGCTCCATTGTTTCAGTTACCATGCCGACCCATTAGTTTTCACCTGACTCATTTGGACTCACGCACCTGTTTTCATTCATGAAGAGACTATTTAAGCCTGTCATTTTCTGTTGGTCGTTCTGGCGTCATCACTCCGTTTGTCATCACTCTCACTCTGCTCATGCCATAGTTCATGCTGTCATAGTTCATGCTGCTATTTTTTTGCCACGTGAGTTTTTGTTTATTTGTGTCACAGTAAGTGTTTTTGTTTCGTGCCCATAGTCTGCCTAAGTCCTAGTTTTTGTTTCCTTAGTCAAGTTTTGTCTCCGCCTTGTGCGCGCCTTTTGTTTGTACCTTTTTTAGTAACTATTAAATCATGTATATACCTTCACGCCGTCTAGTTCCTTTGCATTCCGGGACAACAATCCACGCCGTAAACTACACCAAAGTCCTAGTCATGACAGTTTTATACTCTTCTGAGAAGCAGCGTCCTTTGTGGTGGACATTTGTGTTGTGCAAAACAGGGCTATCGTTTCAGAAATGTGTAACCCGGACAAAATAATGTTTGTATTTTATTTTTTTTAATTCATTGTAATAGTGTAGCGTTTTAAGAAAAAATATTGGTTCAGGTACATATTGGTCTACATTAGGGTATATATTTTAGTGTATGTATTCCTTCCGATAAACATATTGGTAGCGTGATGTAGCCCCACCCCTGGTTGATAATGGCTAGAACATGAGCTTTCATTATAACCTCCAAGCATTTAACAACACTCCTAAGACAATATTAAATTAGAAAGTAATCCCGTCCTAACTTTTGCAGTGGAAATGTCTTCCAACACGACTGGTGCATGTAAGAATCAAAGAAGAATTGTGCTCTTACTGCTTACAGCTTATAAGCGAGAGGGCTTCAGAGAGCAATAGGGATGGTAATAAAGGTGCATGTCAATAACCCTTTCAAATGGCCTGATTTACTAAAACTTTTATGAAGACAGTAAATATCATGTCTTATTTTCTTGATCCTCCCCGAGAAAGAACAAAGAGAAATCAATAGCTTCCCAGCCTGCTGTGAAATTTTGTCAGCTTCTAATTATTATCTGGCTTGTGGCAATAATCAACCAGTAATTGCAACCACTGAGCTTCTGACGCTGGTGACAGGTTCAATAGAGAATCTCCTGGTGCAAAGTTCTTTTTTCAGGCTTTGTAAAGTCGTCATTATGTCACAAGGATTCAATGCTGGTGGTGGTGTACATATTATTGTTTTTTATGTGCCAACCAGTGTTTGACTGTCTGTTTTATGAATGTTTTTGCATCACAGATCTTAATGGCTCATGTGATCACTGAATTTGATGAAAGTAATAAACAATCAAGCCAAAGAGCTTTGTGTAAAAGAACAAACAGCCCTATCCCGTTATATCAATACCTCTCACATACCTCACAAAATGCTTTTTTTAAAGAAGGTCGAGTGATGAAATACATTTAGATGAATGAACATGAGTGTACATTTATTTGATCAAATCAGAAACATCCTATTTGATGATGCTTGTTATACAACATAATCCCATACTGCTATTGACAGAATGTGTTAGCATTGTTTTCATGGTATGTTTTAGCTCCACATTGTCCACTTTCAATGAGGTATACATTTATGAATATATGTATTCTAGTTGCATACAAAACATTAAAAGTATTTTACTAACGGTGCGACATCTTCACGGTGCAATACGTACCTCATGGTCGCAATTTGGTTAATTTTTTTGGCCAGTAATTCTCCAATAAATACAATTTTCAAAAAAAATAAATAAATAAATAAATTATACAGTGTACAAAAAAATGGGAGCAGGCTTGAGATAACGTTCTGGTGTGTTTCTGGACCACGGCTCGTCATGTTTTTCATAATGATTGTGAACGATAGGCAACACTCCAAAAAAAGTGCAGTTCCTCTTTAATTGGCGTTCCCTTGAAAATGTTGACGATGAGTTGTTGTGGTACAAACTTTATTATTTGTAATTATTCCAAGTTGATTTGTTATGTGTATGCAGAAGCAGCTGCATACAAGTACAAATACACCGGTATACCATACAACCCTAATGTATATACTGTATTATATGTATATATATATATATATATATATATATATATATATATATATATATATATATATATATATATATATATATATATATATATGTATGTATATATACAGTGTGTATATGTATATATGTATGTATACATATGTTTGTATACATATTAAAAAGTTAAAGTACCAATGATTGTCACACACACACTAGGTGTGGTGAAATGGTTCTCTGCATTTGACCCATCACTCTTGATCACCCCCTGGGAGGTGAGGGGAGCAGTGGGCAGCAGCTGTTGCCGCACCCGGGAATCATTTTTGGTGATTTAACCCCCAATTCCAACCCTTGATGCTGAGTATACATATATATGTATGTATACATATGTTTGTATACATATATGTATATATGTATGTATACATACCCAGTGTGACAGCGTGTCATAATTACAAGCATCAGCTGAAAAAAAAATACCACAAACAGTATCATTAGTCCAAAATCTACATGGTCCAGGAGGACCGACCCAATTAGTACCCAGTAATAAAACATACCGGTACTTTGTATACATCCCTAATGAACAGTGTAGTAGTTGATGTGATTACCTCGCAGAGTTGGGGATGGAAGTCTTTCAAATCAGTTGGTAGCCCTGCTAGCATTAGCAACCTTAGCTCCCTCATCGCCGGCTTAAACGTCTCGATGCCATCACAACAGGTGAGTGCTCAGATTAGTCGTACTGCCGCTACCTTATTGCTGCTTTCCGAATATTACAAATGGCCATATTTTTAACAAAAAAAAAAATCCAACCCTTCAGATTTAATATTCAAGTTTATTCACAATACCATATAACAAATACAATAGTAGTAAAATATCATCATTTAAAGATGTTGGTACGTGAAAGGGTCCCCCAAATAAGCTAGAAGAAGCTTGAAGAAGAATATTCGGGGATGTAAACTCTTCCGATGCTGTCTGTATGTTGCTCTATCAGTACTCTCGTATTACGTCATCACAGAAATCTTGCAAGATTAGAGCAGCCATATTTTGTAGTAGATCTACAAGCAATCGATTCATGACTTCCCAACCGGACATCAACCGATCCATACTATATATAGATCGATCCAGCGACTCATCAATCTTTACAGTTAAAATCGTTTTTTCCGGTTTGTACCGATTAATTTTCACACCCTAAAGAAGTTCCCTTTTTAATGAAAGAAAATAAACCTTCAACTATTTAAAAAAAAACTAAGGACACTATTATGTGGTCCCCCTAGTGGTTGTGGCCCTAAACAACCACAGAGTGTTTATTTCACCGCAAGGCGAAGTGATCCTAAATAGAAGGCTTTGACGCAAGAGAGTCTACAGGGTCTGGCTTGTATTCCTTATCACTATCCAACGGCTGGGCCGTGGTTTTCACCATAGACATATATACTGTACATGGACGTCTCATTGAGCAGGTTGGCCAGTTGCTGCAATATGTCAGCATGTCCGCCATTATGGATGTTATTTGTTGTTCGAAGGCTGTAGGAATCCACATTATTTTTGCCAGGGACATAATAGTAATAGTCAGCAAATTATAATTTATACAGCTGTTATAATGGCCAAATACAATTTTAAAAAAATGTCAATGTTTGACGTATGGTTGTACATTAGTATAGTACCGCGATACTAATGAATCATATTCGGTACTATACCGTCTCAAAAAAGTACCGATACGGTATTTTTTGGCACCACAACATCTTCTTTGGTTTGTTTAAAATGTATATTATGTTTATAAACTCAGGAAATATGTCTCTGGACACATGAGGACTTCGAATATGACCAATGTATGATCCTGTAACTACTTGGTATCGGATTGATACCCAAATTTGTGGTATCATTCAAAACCAATGTAAAGCATCAAACAACTGAAGAATAAGTGATTATTACATTTTAACAGAAGTGTAGATAGAACATGTTAAAAGAGAAAGTAAGCAGATATTAACAGTAAATGAACAAGTAGATTAATAATTCATTTTCTACCACTTGTTCTTAATAATAGAATGGACAATGATACAATATGTTACTGCATATGTCAGCAGACTAAATTAGTAACCTTTGTTTGCTTACTTACTAATAAAAGACAAGTTCATGTTCACAATTTTATTTAAGGACAAACTTGCAATAAGAAACATATGTTTAATGTACCGTAAGATTTTTGGTTAAAATAAAGCCAATAATGCAATTTTTTGTGGTCCCCTTTATTTAGAAAAGTACCGAAAAGTACCGAAAAGTATCGAAATAATTTTGGTACCAGTACCGGTACCAAAATATTGGTATCGGGACAACACTAGTTTGACGTATGATTCAGCACTTAATGTTGTGTGTACTTTAATATGTTTATAGGGTGCACTGCATTTGTTTACGTTGTCGACACACTTCCTGTTCCCCACTTTATTGTGTACCGATTGGAAGCGTGTACGGAACAAAAAGGGTTCCACCCAAAAATGATTCTAATACAACAGCATAAACCCTTACAGCCCTTTGTCTACATTACATGTATATAAAATAATACAAATAGTAAGTAAAATTATTTGATGTGTCTGTAATGTGCAGGGGTACTATTCAGTTGACTGAACAACAGGGATTTTTTTTTCATGGGCAGTCATGGGAAAGACAACAAGGGAGAGGAGCAGGACAGATGACACTGACACGCCCTGACATTGACACAAGTGTCAGATAAAAAAGGGGAGGGGGGACGTGAGGGTGACAAATAATCGGGGAATTAGAAATTAATGATTCCGCCAGTATGTAAATGGCAATTAAAGGACGGGCACTGCTCCAGGCTCTTTGGGCCTAACCGCCTCCATTTGTTTGGATAGGGACAGACACACACACACACACACACACACACACACATACACACACTTGTGATGCATATTGAAGCGGTGACACACATCTATAAAGGCATAAAAGAAAATAAATCCACAATGCCCTGGACCAGATCAAATCAATTGGTCCATAATGGCGAGAGTGATCATTACATGCTGCTTTTGTTTGTTTAAATGAAGAGTGAGTGTGACCGCCATATTGAGTTGGATTAGTCAGTGGAAAACTGTTGCCTGCAGCTTCAAACATTGGATGTGTGTCACAACTGTGGGTTGTACAGTTAAATGCAGCAGTGGCCTATTTAGAAATCAAAGTCAACAACGTGGCCAACAATGTTTATTTATTCTTTCATTGTTTAGGCTCAACGAGGCATGAAAGGTGTTTAAAAAGTAGGGATGTTCAGAGCAAAAAGGACAGTTCGATCTAAAATTCAATTCTCATAAGGGATCAGGAATACCGAACAATCCGTCAGACACGTTGAACAATTAGCATATGTTTTTCAGATAGTAAAAAAAGGCCTGAGCTCAGAAGGATCCTGTTGGTAGGTTCATTGATTAGCCACATAGAAGGTCCATTTCCTGTCTACACTTGATAAATGTTGAGTTGTTCAGGCTGATTGAGGGCCTCGCTCAACGCCGATCTAAACTGTCATGGATGGACAAATCCTGCTTCTGGTCTTCCTGCTAAAAACAGTAAAATTATTGTTGGGTAACCAGTCATATGCATGGAAATTAGTAGGCTGGAGTTTACCTGCAGTTAATTAATACAGTAGAACCTCGATTTATGAACCCCTCCTTTCTTGTAGAACTTTTCGATTTATAAAGAATAAAAATAGGCATTGGTGTACAAACTTTGTCATCATGTACGAATGTTTCATGCTTTGTGTGCCTCGCACTGCAGCCATTTTGTGCCCGGCAGCAAAACCATTGTGGGCTGATCGGGATCCTCAGTGCTGATTCAGTCACCACAACAGTGCTACTTTGTGTGCTGTTTAAGTTGGGATTTTTTTAGCCTTTTTTACAGTATTTGTATAGTTTTGTAAGCTCAACATTAATTTAAAAAAAGCAATACACAAGTGATATGGAGTTTGAAACATTCAGGAATTACCCACAGCGTTGTGGACACTGCCCTCCTCCTATGGAGCCCCAACCGTCAGTAAGAGTTTGAGTTTATTTGTATTTCGAACATGCAAGCATACAACATGATACATCGCAATTTCCAGTTTCTCTTTTCGACATGTTCGAAAAGGAGTAGGAAGAAGCAGAGCTTATTTAATCCTACCCCTTTTCTTTTACATAACAGTTGCTAAAACTTGTCTTCACTTCCTGTTATCAATATATTCACAATATACTCCATAAGTAATCACAATACAAATAATAAATAAATAAATAATACTCCGTGAAGTCAGTTACATTTCATATGGTGAGATGAGTAAGATTATTTCTAAAAAGTTGGCATCGGAAAAAAAAGATTGTCATTGTAGAAAAATTTGTATTGGCACCAAAACAAGTTTTGGCAACAAATAAATACATACACTGAAAAAATACAATATGTTTGAACCTGTCTCGCCCCTTGCACTAAAACGCTGCCATTATTTTTAGTCCGTAAAAAACCCCACAAGATAATAAAAAAAAAGAAGTGATCAAAAAACCTTTGAAACACACAAAAACAATAAATGTGTACAAAAATATGAATATTGGCATCAAAAACATCCACCAAAAATATTGTATTTTTTTCAATGTTTGTATTTATTTATTGCCAATACACATATACAATGTTATACAATTATTTTTTGGCCTACCAAATCTCACTGGCAGTGTCTGACTTCATATCCTGCCTCTCTTCCGCTGCACGCCAAGAAGATTACCCAACAAGGTAAAGTGTATTGTTTATTTCCTAATCATCCTTGCGGCCTGGCTGTTAAAGTTAAGAAGTCGTGTGATTTCAAACTGTGAGTTCACCACCAGGCTAGTGACAGTGTGTGTGCGTGTCGGCAGGGCGGCTACGAATAAGGACAGTTCAGCTAGTTGTTGTTGTTTTGGCTTTGTTATTAAATACATGGTTGATCCATCACCCCCTTGTTAGGTGTGTTTGATATACAGTACTGTATATCGCTTCATATTGTGTTCAAAGTGTACAAACTTGTACTAAAATATGGACTTTTGGCGTTGTTTGAAATTTGCTCCAATATACAAACTTTTCTTTTTACGAATTGTGTTCAGTAACCAATTAAGTTTGTAAATCAAGGTTCCACTGTAAATGTATAAAAGTGGACCAATGGAATCACATTAGTAAAATAACTCAGAACATATCTGCATGAACACCGATATTTAAAAAAATGCACATTTTCCCCCGACTAATGGATGCTAAATAGAGTATTACTCTATGGCTTTGTTAAATATTACTGTCAAGGCTTCATGTTTGTGGCCAAAACATGTCCTGCTATAACCAACTGAGTTTTTAATTATTTATATCATTTTGATGAAGTGATACATTTTAAAAAATCAGATTAATCACACTTTTGAATTTGGATTAATCATGATTAATCAAAGGTTATTAATTGCTTGCATAATTTAAATTAACTTAAAAAAGGAGCCACATATTTGGATACAAATGGAATTTTGTTGTCATAATTTTATCCAGGAATATTTTTTTTATCTTTTACTTCAACGCACATAATTTATTTGCTTAAAACTTGATAACAGTTTTATCTAAACTACGGTTGATGGTTATTTTGAAGAAAAATGTGGCTGCTAGACTTTTGACAAGAACAAGAACATTTGATCATATTACGCCTATACTGGCTCACCTGCACTGACTTCTTGGGCACTAAAGATGTGACTTTAAGGTTTTACTACTTGCGTATAAAATACTACACGGTCTAGCTCCATCCTATCTTTCTGATTGTATTGTATCATATGGCCCGGCAAGAAATCTGCATTCAAAGAACTCCGGCTTATTAGTGATTCCCAGAGCCCAAAAAAAGTCTGCGGGCTATAGAGCGTTTTCTATTCGGGCTCCAGTACTCTGGACTGCCCTCAGTAGAAGCATTTAAATCCCATCTTGAAACTCATTTGTATACTCTAGCCTTTAAAATGACCCCCCTTTTAGACCAGTTGATCTGCCATTTATTTTCTGCTCTGCCCCCCTCTCCTTCGTGGAGGTGGGAGCACAGGTTCGGTGGCCACGGATGAAGCGCCGGCTGTCCAGGGTCGGGACCCAGGGTGGACCACTCGTCTATGCATCGATTGGGGACGTCTCTGCGCTGCTGACCCGTCTCCGCTCGGGATGGTCTCCTGCTGGCCCCACTATGGACTGGACTCTCACACTATTATGTTAGATCCACTATGGAATAGACTCTCACAATATTATGCTAGATCCACTAGACGTCCATTGCACCGGTCGCCCAGGGCGGGGGGGGGGGGTCTCTCCACATCTGTGGTAGGTTTCTCATTGTTATCCCATTGGGTTGAGTTTTTTCTTGCCCTGATGTGGGATCTGAGCCGAGGATGTCGTTGTGGCTTGTGCAGCCCTTTGAGACACTCGTGATTTAGGGCTATATAAGTAAACATTGATTGATTGATTGATCAAATTTGCCAGCAAGTACACCAGTCGTACTCTCCTCACTCATCTTTGCACTGACAAATGCATTGACCTGATCACTAACCGTATAACTGTGCGCAGTTAAGGTAAAAGAGCATGTGCAATCACAATAAATAATATGATTAATCTGCATAGGTAAATGATCATTGCAATGTTTTTTTGTGATTAATCACATGAGTTAACTAATTATTTTTGACAGCCCTATTTTTTTTTATATTTTTTTGCTGCATAAGGTTTTTGACTAACATCTATTGACATAAGCAGCAATAAATTAAATAGTTACTTTTTTTGGTACTATATATAAAGTAAAATAATGCCCTAACCAAAATTCATTTGAATAGCATGAACAGAATAGATGACTATCTATGTTGGTTAGCTAATTAGATAAATAGCTATTCACCTACTCAGTGGCCTAGTGGTTAGAGTGTTCGCCCTGAGATAGGTAGGTTGTGAGTTCAAACCCCAGCCGAGTCATACCAAAGACTATAAAAATGGGACCCATTCCCTCTCTGCTTGGCACTCAGCATCGAGGGTTGGAATTGGGGGTTAAATCACCAAAAATGATCCTCGGGGGCCCCCTCACCTCCCAGGGGGTGATCAAGGGTGATGGGTCAAATGCAGAGAATAATTTCGCCACACCTAGTGTGTGTGTGACAATCATTGGTACTTTAACTTTTAATTATGTTCATGCTATTTGAGGCAGGTAAATAATATACTGTAATATTTTTTCCCCCACATTTTGAACCCTGCACTTTATACTTTGCTTCAGAACGGGTCAAAATGGACCAATGAAATAGTTTACATTAAATCAAAAGCACTCACATAATAATTCACTCAGCCAATTAACTTGTTATGGACTCACCATCGATATAGAGAAGAAACAATGAAATGCACAAGATACATTCCCAAAACCGAAGATGATTGATGAAATTAAACAGTCACCATCACTAACTGGCCCCGAAAAGCTGGACCCCCGCGAGCCAGAGAAGACGACTTCAACAGTTCCAGCGCCAGGAAGAGGGGAATTACGGAGACGGCACTCAGTGACGTATCTGGTAGGCTACTGTATGCCATGTTAGGGGCACTGTTTTTTGTTAAATTTGTTAATAAACCCAAGCACCTGAGTGAATAATTAATGTTTCAATGTGTACACCTACGCTTTATAGACTTGTCCGGCCTATATAAAATACTATTCCTACTAAACTCTATAGCCCGGAAATTATGTTACAAATGTTCTTTGTTTTAAGAGCTCAACTTTTTTTGATATAAGTAATGCCTCAATCTACTGTAAAATTGAAGGGCACACACCAGCTATTCAGTCCTTGTTTTCCCTGTCACTGAACTGAAAATCCTCCTCTAAGCATCCTTCATCTTATACAATCACCCGGGGAATTAAAATGACAGCGTGTTAATTAATCCATCATGCTACTTAATTGAAATGATGTATGATAGTCATTTGTTTTCATTGATACATGCACTATTAGTGCTATGTCGCTATATGACTAATGAGTGTATGGACATTTCTGAAATAATTGGTTGTAATTAATCTCAGCAAAAGGGTGGGGGGATGGGGGGGTCGACTACATCTGACAGTTACAGCGAATAGCAGTGTTGATGTAATTATGTAATGATCAAGATCAGTCTGTCAAACAAACTCCCACAGCCACCATTTTTCTCTGGTGGGTTTACCTTTTCCTGCCAGTCAGGGCTTTTCCATACAGCGGGAAGAATCGGTGTGGAAAAAGAGGAAGACATGACGCTATCGTGACAGTCTTTTTTTCAGTAGTTTCTATGGTAACAGTGTCAAGTGATTGAGGTCAGGGTTCAAACTGACCAATAGTGAGTAAATTACATTTCTCAAAATGAGCCTCCCTGAGCTGCTATAGAAATCGAGCTCCCGCCCTCTGATGGATACATCTTGTCATTCACAGTTTAGCAGGCAAGGGTGGAAACATGACACTGGGCGGGGGCTTTGCTTGCTCAAACAAAGAAGCTACTGGATGGACAAATTCAAATACAAAAAGTGACTATACGAGGGATATACAACTAAATTGTTTTGGCGGGTCACATTTCCAAAAAGTTAAAGACCAGGGGGTGCAGACGTCGCTCTTCGCTATCAGCTTTATGTGTTTTCCATGTTGGTCTATTTATTTTGTCAGAGTTACAGGAGCGCTTTGCTGTTTCTAAGGATCTTCTGCAAAAAATCTAGTCAAAGATCACCTCTATGACAGCACTGCTGCGAAAATGTGAGTCTCTCACAAGTTTTTTGAACTGAACTCACGGGCCACCAGTTGAGTAGCCCAAATGATGAAAACGAGAGGACCTAAAATTTAAGTTTAACTAATAGGGACGTGCCAATCGGTATCTGTTGATTTTCTTCAAAAAGTATGTGATCGGCATTGCCAATAAATGTCTTTCAAAACTGATCACAAATGCTGATTCCCTCTGGCTAATATTGTATTTTTTTTTTTTGTCCCTTGGCTGACAAGCTAGGAACTAATTGTACATCTCTATATAAAGTGTGACGCTGCTTCCCTAAATTAATAATAATAATAATCTCCATTATGGCAAAAAAAAAAAATTCTTGATGTTAAGTATCATTATCAAGTATTAGGACAAGGCTCAACATGTTGCACACCAAGGGCCTGATTTACTAAGATCTAAATACCACACGCTAAACAGCGTGTACAATCTATAAAATAGCGTATAAGTGGGTGTGTTGCCTGCGATATACTAAGACTGAATGTGCAATTGAATAGTGGTGCAGAAAGCCTTGTTTAAATAAGGTTGTATTTATACACTCAATCATTTACTGCACATTCGTGTTATCATGCTCCTACCTGTGGCGTTTTGCTATGTTTTGAAACATGCAGCAGACATGTACCACTTTTTATAGCCATTTTAGAAGTGGTGCATCCACAATGAAATCTTTCTTTTTGTGCGCTGAAGCTGTGCTCATTGGAGAGGTCGCAGCACTAACTGCAAATTTTAAGAAAAATATGCAACAACATGCATATTGCAAGAAGATATTATTTTTACGTACAAGATATATTAATATTTTCTATATGAAAAAACAAACGTCATAAAAAATCCACCAGCAGACACACAAACGCAGCAATTTAATTTGGTTTAATAAGCTCCTGAAGTCATCGAGCAGCTACATAGTTATGAAATGATATTGGTGATTAGAGGCTATGTTTGATGTTTTTATTTTTGACAGTTCAAATATATTGACAAGCATAAATAGGAGCTGCTGTGTAAATTGCCTCCTTTCTCACTGCTGTGTGAGTAACTGTCAGTTTGTACATAAACAAAAACGTAAAATAGCGCTCGCAGTTGAGTTTTATTCTTGATCAATCAAACTGTGTGTGTAGAATAATTATACATGAATCATTATATTTGCATTTTTTCTCCCAGTATTGTGGATGTTCTGATGATTGGCATATAATCTGCATATTCATGAAGACAGACACGCTAAAATGTGCTTATTTTACACACTAAAGAAACACAATCCTATGTGCGCACATTTACTAGATATTTGTTTTGTTAATGTTTACAAATTCACAAAATAAGTTATTGGAAACAAGATAACTTTGAGGGGCAAAAATGACTTAAATGAGTCATAGATAATACTTTTTGATTTTGTTAAGTTATTGTGTACTATTGACTGTTTTGCTTAGACCAAAAAAAAGACAATAAGGAACCAGTTCAATTATTGTGGTGATCTTGTTAAACTCTCTACAGCACTCACGATAAATACATTGAACAATTTACAGTTAATGCATGTGATCGGCTGATCTCACTCATGAGTCATTGGAATCGGCAGCATAAATTCCTGATCGTAACATCCCTAATACCTGAAGAAGATGAAAAAATTACTTTCGACTGCATCTGAAGTAAAGAAGATACAGCAACACCTTAGTTATGAAAAAATGTCCAACAGCCGAAAAGGAAAGGACTTAAAGAGGTGCCTTGAGGAACACCTCAGTTATGTAAATCACAAGATTGGACCCCAAAATGTTAATGAAAGGTTATGCCAATGTGTTTCCAATGGTCCAAGTTCCTGTCACGACCAGAACAGGACTCTGAACACAGATGCAGGATTTTCAGAAACATATTTATTCAGACAATGGAAGGGGTCCAAAAACAGGAGAAACAAAACAGGCTATCAAAAACAGAACTAACTTGACCTCTAAACTAACAAAAATATCAATAACTCAAAAACGCTCCGTCTACAGAGGGGAAAAGGGGCTATGAACAAAAACTACTAAGTTTAACAACGGAGGTGATGCTAGGAAGCCATGAGAAAACTTACAAATCAAAATACTCCCGTGGATCCAAAAAGGTACAAAAAACGTGGCTATGGCTGTGGACAATGCTTTGGCAAATGAACGCTGGAGGTATGCACAAGAAGATACGAAACACTCTGGCACAGGACTAGAGGAGGACGAGACATTTATACACATGAGGGAGGGTGACACAGGTGGGCATAGTCAGGCAATCAGGAGAGACATCAGACCAGTGAAACAGGAGGAGCAAGTGATCTGAAATGAGAGGGAGTTAACATTTCAAAATAAAACAGGAAATGACAAGACAACATAAAACCAGACAAAACCCAGACAAGACTTCACCCAGGTGTGACAGTTCCTCTATACCAAGAGTCCCCAGACTACGGCCCGCCAGCGTCCAAAATCCAGCCCAAGTCCCAAGTTTAAAAAAAAAAAATATATATATATATATATATATACATTTTTTTTTTTTTTTTTTTTTTTTTTTTTTAAATCTGTCGTTTCTAATTAATTTTCTACTGCTTGTTACTCTCTGTGTCTCCTAGCCGCTCAGGCAAATCATATTGTCTAAAATGCATTTTCCCATTGATAACGTGACATCAAGTGCGCGTTCTTTCAGTCAATTAGTGTGCGAGGAATATCTATATCTCTCTCTCTATATATATATATATACACTGTATATATATATATATATATATATATATATATATATATATATGTATGTATGTATATATACGGCCAAAAAAATGTTACCCAATGCGTCCCCTGAGTCAAAAAGTTTGGGGGATACCAATGGTTCTTAAACGTTTTCATCAAGTACAACCTCAGAAAACACTTGGATTTCCAAGTACCACCAAAATGACCAAATTAAAATACAGTAGCATAGTAGGCCTAAGTATTTAAAACAAGGCAGAGGTTTTATTATATTTGTATAAGAATATTCAATATTTTTGGCCACTGTTATTATTACACAGTTTGAACAGTAAGACTGTGTTTGAATATAGGAAAATAAAACACTGTACTTTAATCAAGTGAGTCTTTAGCGTACCACTAACGGTACACGTACCACCGTTTGCGGATCCCTGCTCCATGCAACAGGAGCACTCTTATGTTTTTTTGGAATAGCTGCAAAATGTTTGTCTCCTGAGTTTTAAAACTGAATTCGGCGGTTTGGCCCATGTGCCGCCAGTTAGTTTTTGAGTATATACACTATATGGTTATGCATGAACAATACATGAATGTGCAACAGGCATGGACGACAAACTGAGACCATTCACCCACTACTGACTCTTTATTAGAACCGCACAGGAAACAATAACTAAACACTTGGTCAACAACCACCAGGCCTGAAGGTCAGTGGTTTGTCCAAACCGAATCTTCCTCTATCCCTCACCCAGGGTTCAAATGCTGATGCTGACCAACCTTCTTTCCTCTTCCCTCCCCCCTTACCTTAGCAGCCCATCAAGATCTGTTGGGTCAAGGATAAAAAAAAAAAGAGGTTACAAAATCATACAATTGTGATTTATTGCTAATTGGAAGTGAAGCAATGAACACAATCCAGAGAGAAAAAGCTTTGAATTGTCTTTGTCTAGTCTAAGAGTGCATGGAAAAAATAAAAGAAGAATGATCTACGATGACCTGTCCGTCACTAAGAGAGCCGGTCGATACTAACTATTCATTTCAGAAATTATCTCCACATTGATCCAGGGACAAGTGCCAGGAAGGCAAGGGGCACCATGGCCATAATACAATAATTATATAGAGCCCCACAAGCTCATCCTCCTAAACAATAAAGCCTGTCAGCAGCAGCAGGGATGGTGAACCCCCATAATCCATCAGCACACTGGCCCCTGACCTCTGGGCTTGGATGTTTTCTGTGACCCGCTGTAAAAGTTGCTTACGGAAGGACACAATAGCTGGATTTATTTCAACGAGCCGAGGTGAGAAACCTGTGGTTCTGATGTAATGATGCGGTGTCAGCCCAGCTTTTATCAGTCCTGGTTATTGCGTAGACCTCTGATTGTAACGCGGTGAAGAAGAGCGTTCACTATTCGTCCTTCACCCCGCAGCCCCGTTATTGTATCAACAGTTTGTTGGCACTGCGACAACACTAACAGCAAATGTTGCTCGTCACCCTCTGCAGAGGGCACATTTACATAGCAGAAGGGATCACATGGCAATCATCATGCTGACATCAGAAATACATTAAACTACCCACTGGGTCTTCCTTGTTAAACACGTGTTCTCTGCTTCCAAACATACTGCACCACGGATAAGACATGAATACGTTCCCATGTAAGTCGTCTGGGATGCATGCAGATTTGAGATTGTTTGGAGTAATCTGTGGAATTATCAAAATGAAATGAATATTCAAGCCAGCTGCCATGGCTCAAGATGAATCACTTGCATACAAAATGATAAGGGACAGGCCATCTGTCAGTGTTGCAACGCATTAATGCATGGTTATATGCATACCTTTCACGTTAAAGAAAGGACCAGCATCTTCAGGAGACACGTTTTAGATGTTATTGTCAATAAAAAAACTATAAATCCCCTCAAAATTCACATAGTAGTGCAGGGGTCACCAACGCGGTGCCCGCGGACACCAGGTAGCCCGTAAGGACCAGATGAGTAGCCCGCCGGCCTGTTCTAAAAATAGCTCAAATAGCAGCAGTTACCAGTGAGCTGCCTCTATTTTTTAAATTGTATTTATTTACTAGCAAGCTGGTCTCGCTTTGCTCAACATTTTTAATTCTAAGAGAGACAAAACTCAAATAGAATTTGAAAATCTAAGAAAATATTTTAAAGACTTGGTCTTCACTAACTGACAAAGAAACAGATAAAAGATTCGGTGTCCAGTTCAAAGTGTGACATGATTTATTTAAAAATTTGAGAGTTGGCTTTTGTAATTTAAATGAGTTATTATTTGTACAAACATGGCGCAAAGTAATTTATGATTTGTTAAAAAATGTTAATGGCTAGCTAGTTAAAATGGGATATTGTGATTTCACAAGACCGTCTTAGAAGTGATCATTTGAAAATGTTCAATTTGAAAAATGTGCACTTAGAGAAAATATAAAAATAAAGTGTTGCATATTGATATTTATCTGTTTCTATATATATTCATTGTGAGAAATCATTAAGATGATCAGTGTTTCCACAAAGATAAATATCATTAATTATTAATAATAACATAGAGTTAAAGGTAAATTGAGCAAATTGGCTATTTCTGGCAATTTATGTAAGTGTGTATCAAACTGGTAGCCCTTTGCATTAATCAGTACCCAAGAAGTAGCTCTTGGTTTCAAAAAGGTTGGTGACCCCTGCAGTAGTGGTTTTAGCCTTGTTTTTTAACTAATTTGGCACACCTCTGAAAGCACACTTTTATCCCCAAAATATGGGTGGGCCTGCATCAGCCTTCTGACCTTAAAAGACTGGAGGCATTTTCATATTGTTTAGTATGAGTTTTGGTAGCATCTTCATCCTGATTTACGATATTTTCATGCATAATTTATAGGAATTAGTACAGACAGTAGGTCTGCAAGATGCATTGTTGCAGGTTGTAGCAATACAACTATAGAAGAAGTCAGCCTGCATACTAGTGTTGTCCCGATACCAATATTTTGTTACCGGTACCGAAATTATTTAGATACTTTTCGGTACTTTTCTAAATAAAGGGGACCACCAAAAATGTCATTATTGGCTTTATTTTAACAAAAAAATCTTACGGTACATTAAACATATGTTTCTTATTGCAATCAATAAAATACTGAACTTACTAGACAACTTTTCTTTTATTAGTAAGTAAGCAAACAAAGGCTCCTAATTTAGCATACTGTATCATTTCTTATTTTTTGATGTCAAAATTATGAGGGACTAACTGTAAAAAATTATTAGAATAGAATAGAATAGAATAGAATAGCAAGTACTTTATTGATCCCTGGGGGAAATTCAATTAATTAATTCAAATTATTAATCTACTTGTTGATTTACTGTTAATATCTGCTTACTTTCTCTTGTAACATGTTCTATCTACACTTCTGTTAAAATGTAATAATCACTTATTCTTCTGTTGTTTGATACTTTACATTAGTTTTGAATGAGACCACACATTTAGGTATCGATCCGATACCAAGTCGTTACAGGATCATACATTGGTCATATTCAAAGTCCTCATGTGTCTAGGGACGTATTTCCTGAGTTTATAAACATAATAGGAATTTTAAAAAGGAAAAAAGATTTTGTGACGATAAAAAATATCGATGTAATCATAGTAGTGTCAACTAGATACGCTCCTGTACCTGGTATCATTACAGTGGATGTCAGGTGTAGATCCACCCATGGCGTTTGTTTACATTTTGACGCCGGTGAGCTACGGTGTGTAGTGAAGCATGTGTAACTATTCCTCGTCCTGCAGGGATGATACTTATAAGAAACTTACTTTATTTGTCGCCATGGAGGCGGGGATTAGGGATTTAGAAGTAGCTAAAACACTGCTAACTGTTGCTGGACGCTAGCTGCTAGCTAGCTAGCATTGTCTTAAAGCACCTCTTCCTGAGGGCGTTTCAGTGTTATAGCTTCACCTTTATCGTTAGTTTTTAAGCCAAAATGCGTCCGTTGTCCCTTTTCTGTGTACACACTGTGTCTGCTTGTAAGTACTCCGTGATTGTGCGCTGCCGAACATGCTCCTCTGCTCCTAAAACCAGCAATGTCACGACGACGCGCCGTCATGCCCGTTAAAAAAGAGGGAGGGAGGGTGGGGACAGGTACTTTTTAGAGGCAGTATAGTACCAAATATGATTCATTAGTATCGCGGTACTATACTAGTACCGGTATACCTTACAACCCTACTGCATACGTTTCCAAATGATCGGACTATGAGGAAAGTATGGACCTCTCAAGTCAAATTGACCCACTTAAATATAATTTAGTATAATTTGAATGATCATTTTAATGACTCCAACTTCGAAGAAGAAGAGTTTTGGTCGGAGTATGGATGGAAAACAATTAAAAAGCTCAAGCTAAATGTGATCCTGAAAGTCGGGAGCACCCTGGAGGGGAGAAAGACTGAGTCAGAACCTGGAGGAGAACGGTGAAAGAAGAGCAGACCAAAAATAAGACAAAAAGAAGTTAAGCTGCTTGCTGAGGAAATGCTGAATCAAAGCGTGAGGAAACATATGCTTTGGTGTCTATAGAAGAGGAAAAGGAAGAGCAAGGAAGTCCGAAAATTATGATTTTTTTTTTATATTTAATTTTTGTTCATAATGTCGACCACATCAGATTTGAAGTAATTGTGGACCAATGTGACAAAAACAAGCACTAAAAGTGATCAAAATAATTGTTTTACATTCCTTTATCTACATTCTCATTGCGGGAAATTGGGCTCCAGTTCTGTAGATCAGTGGTCCCCAACCACTGGGCCGCCGCACAAGAAATAAAAAAATAAAAAAATAAAAAAAATAAACATTTCTTTTTTTTTTTTTTTTTTTTATTAAATCAACATAAAAAAACACAAGATACACTTACAATTTGTGCACCAACCCAAAAAACCTCCCTCCCCCATTTACACTCATTCACACTCATTCGCACAAAAGGGTTGTTTTTTTCTGTTATTTATATTTCTGGTTCCTACATTATATATCAATATAGATCAATACAGTCTGCAGGGATACAGTCCGTAAGCACACATGATTTTTTTTTTATGACAAAAAAAAAGAAAAAAGAAATTGCGTCTCTTTCAGGTGTCTTGTCTACTTATTAGTTTTTTGTTTTTTTTCTCTAGTCTTTCAATCAATCAATCCAAGTTGACTTATACAGCCCCTAATCACAAAAAGTTTACGTATTTATGCTCAGCGGCCTTGTGGTTAGAGTGTCCGCCCTGAGATTGGTAGGTAGAGTCATACCAAAGACTATAAAAATGGGACCCATTATCTCCCTGCTTGGCACTCAGCATCAAGGGTTGGAATTGGGGGTTAAATCACCAAAATGATTCCCGAGCGTGGCCACCGCTGCTGCTCACTGCTCCCCTCACCTCCCAGGGGGTGGAACAAGGGGATGGGTCAACACTGCAAAAAGTCAGTGTTCAAAAACAAGAAGAAAAAATACAAAAATTAGGGGTATTTTATTTGAACCAAGCAAAATTATCTGCCAATAGAACAAGAAAATTTGGCTTGTCAAGACTTTCCAAAACAAGTAAAATTAGCTAACCTCAATGAACCCAAAAATACCTTAAAATAAGTATATTCTCACTAATAACAATTGCACTTTTCTTGGTAGAAAAAAAAAGAGACCTTTTTGCTCAATATGTTGAAAAATATTCTTAAATCAAGTAAATGCTAGTGCCATTATCTTGACATAATGATATGCGCTCGGCATTATATTTCTTGAAACTAGCAAACTTATACTAAAAACTAATGTATTGTTCTTAATGGAAAGGCAACAAGGCAACCACTTGTTACTCTCGGGGTCTCCTAGCCGCTCAGGCAAATCATATGGTCTAAAAATGCATTTTTCCATCGATAACATGACATCATCACGCCAAGTGCGTACTCTTTCAGTCAATTAGTGCGCATATATACAGCCCGGCCCCCAGCCAAAAATATTTTAATTGTAATTTTGAGGAATTTATCTAATAGTGCATGAACTATTTCTGTTCAAAATTGTTTGAAATGTTAAATGTTTAAATATGAACTGTCAGTTTACTGTACTGTGCCAACTGTACTACTATATGAGTATGTATTTTCTATTATTTCATTGAAAATAAAACAGCAAAGTCAATTTGGTTGTCATCTGTTTTAATTATGAGACACGATTGTGTCAAAATCATGATTTTTTTTCATACTTGAAATAAGAAATGATTACTTTAAAAAAGTAATAATACTTTTGAGTGTTGATGACAAAGCTTTGCAACAGTTGATATTCTAGTTTCAATCATGTTTTACTCAATATAGGTCATAAAATCTCAGCAACAAGCTGTAATATCTTACTGAGATCATTTAGGACCAAAACCCTTAAAACAAGTAAAAGACTCTAACATAAAATCTGCTTTGTGAGAAGAATTATCTTATTAGACAGAAAATAAGTAAATATCACCCTTATTTGAGATATTTAATCTTACTTAGATTTCAGTTTTTGCAGTGAAATGCAGAGAGTAATTTCACCACACCTAGTGTGTGTGACTATCAGTGGTACTTTAACTTTATTTAGAATTTTAAATCTGGATTTATACCCCAGTATTTTGGATTAAAACATATTTGAGCAGCATACCACAGTTTCTTTACCTAGCTTCCCTGCACACCATTGTCGCCCCATCCTGGCCGTGACAATTCTAAGTCATTTATAATGCGGCTGCACTTCATACGTTTTGCTTTTTATACACAGTATGTAGACCTTTTGTAACGAGGAGCCAAGCTCGAGGACCTCTGTCCCCAGCTATCTTAATAGACTAATTGATCTGCTATTGAAGAGGCGCGTTCCTCTGAGCGTCACTGAGACAGCCCGGCTCCAATCAGACAGGCATGTGTTATCAAACTGGGAAGTCAATTAAGAGAGAGGGGGGACAAGAGAGAGAGAGGGAGGAGTTGGGGCCTGGGGTTGAGACCGTTGGGAGAAAGGGGGATCCGCTCCAAGCTGTCAGCAGACTGCTTCTCGCTGGAGGGAGTAGGTTTCAGGGACTGAGCCACAGACATACTATACAACAATCAATCTATAAAAGTGTGTGCTAAGATGAGAGAATATAAACTGCAATGGGACCCTTGATCCTGAAAACTGTCTTTTTCTCGTGTCTCAGGGTTAAGTTGTGTCCAGTTAGATGACAGTTTTTGTATTTATACTTTTCTAGTATCAGTCCCTCCATGATTTTGCAGGCTTTCTTGTGATTGTTGCAGCCTAGATTGCATGAATCCACGGCTTATTATTTTAAATAACATTGAAACAGCTTGTGATTTTAAGGCTTTTCTTTGCAGATTGTTTCTGAATTTTTCAAGTGTTCCTTGTAACCTTAACCAACAAAAATGACAAAACAAATCCTGTATTGATGTTTTTCTCGTTTTATAGCAAACAGACGTTGAAGTAGACACTAGATGGCAGTAAACACATATGCTCAAAGCTCAATGTCAAAACACTTTTTTAATTGTAACTATTTGTTAATAGGGATGCATACCGTGTACTGGTATTTTTTTGGTACCAGTTCCTAAACGGGTCAGTCCATGAAGGCCGTTAATATTCTGGATAATATGGCTAATGATACGGCTATTGGTATTTTTTAAAATCCAGAATTGAGTTTAAGTGCCGCTGCTATGCACGACTCGATGATAACCATCTTGGAATAATCACAAATAAGGAAGCAACACCACACAAAAGTTTGTAACATTACAATGTTTTTCTCCTCAAAAGTCCTTAAAAGTCATTCACGCTAATAATATTAGTGTCAGTTTGAAGTGAATGCCATTTAACTCACGACCACCCCTATTGCGTGCTTTATCAACCCAACCGTCCTCTAAGCCAGTGGTCCCCAACCACCGGGCCGCGGCCCGGTACCGGTCCGCACAAGAAATAAATAAAAAAATAAAAAAACATTTTATATATATTTTTTTTTTTTTTTTATTAAATCAACATAAAAAACACCATGTATACATTATATATCAATATAGATCAATACAGTCTGCAGGTATACAGTCCATAAGCACACATGATTGTATTTCTTTATGAAAAAACAAAAATTAAATTAAAATAAAAAATAGCACCCATCTTACTGGAAGAGCTAAAAAAAAAAGTATATTTTAATTCAGATATGAATTTCCCATACCTGAGTTTGAAATCAAATACTTTTGAAAAAAAATGCACTGTACGGAAGATGTTTGATGTACGATGTATAACATGGACAAAGCAAAGCAAAACCGCAGAAATTGTATTTATCAACTTGAAAACAAGAGACTTAACCAAACATATAATTAATGAAAATAGAGCATGACTATAGCTATTAGAGATGCGCGGTTTGCGGGCACAACCGCGGAGTCCGCGGATTATCCGCGGATCGGGCGGATGAAATTAAAAAAAATTAGATTTTATCCGCTGGTCGGGTCGGGTCGGGTGGTTGAAATAAAAAAAAATTAGATTTTAAATAGATTCAGGCGGGTGGCAGTTAAACCAATTCGGAAATATATATACATAGTTAAATGTTGTTACCCACATACGAAAAACGAGCAGGCACCTGCAGCATATGCCACAACAGAAGAAAAAAAAAAAAAGAGATGGACACTTTTACGGAGCGGAGAAGGGACGCCTCACCGGGGTCCGGGACCGAGGCCCCTTCCCCCGAGAGGGCCCCACCAGGAGCCGTAGCTGAGGCGATCCGCGAGAAGGGCCCGACGCACGTCCAGGGTCACCACCGCGCCCACCGCACCGACACCCCGCCTCGTCCGCCTTCGCCGCGGCCGGCGTCACGCGCAGCAGGTAAGCAGCTTACCTGCCCGCCACCCCCGTGGCCGGGGGCTCGTAACAGGGGTCACTCCGCGCGCTCCGCCCGCCCAGCTTACCTGCCCGCCACCCCTGTTGCCGGGGGCGCGTAACAGGGGTCACTCCGCGCGCAGTGCGCTCACGAAAGGAGTGGGGCTCACCCTGGTTGATATAGACAGCAGGACGGTGGCCATGGAAGTCGGAACCCGCTAAGGAGTGTGTAACAACCCACCTGCCGAATCAACTAGCCCTGAAAATGGATGGCGCTGGAGCGTCGGGCCCATACCCGGCCGTCGCCGGCACCGAGACGCGCTTGGAGGTGCGCTCAGCCCGGCTCCCATATGATTGCGCACTGGTGTGCGTCTGGGTCGTGACAGCGTGGCACGCGAATGACTGTGCTGCATTGGATCAGTCTCCTTTCTTTAACAGGCAAAAGCTTTATAACCTCACTAATGCCTTGCATCGTCTATATTAGATATATAACAACGGGCGGGTGCGGGCGGGTGCGGTTCTGATCAAATGTTACATCGGGTAGATGGCGGATGGTTGACGACTTTCTGATGCGGTTGCGGATGAAATAATTGCCTATCCGCGCATCTCTAATAGCTATATAATGGGACAATGTTTTACTGTCAGTTTATTTTATTGTTAACAGTTAAATTGATAACAGATAATTGTGCTTTCAGCCACATATCACACATACTGTATATATCACATGCACTGTATATATACTGCATCACACTCTTCTCAGTGGGGTGAATATGACTCCTAATGTGCATTCTAAAAGCAGTTGTGATTGCATTAGTGATCATTTTAGATACAGTGACTAAATAGGTCTTTTCAGGATGTAACAAATATTGAAAGTACGCGCCGAGGCTTTAGCCACCATTTTACTTAATTGCCTCAGACGGTGTGACAATGGCGGGTTACTGGACTGTGGCGGGCCGGCGTTTCACCACAAGACAAACAGAGGATGTATCTATTATCTGGGCCACGGCGGGCCACATGCAGGTCGTCACCCCACGACAAGCAGAGGGCCCGAGACGTTGGCGCTTGTGAGCAATTTAATTTCCACACAAAATAAAAAGGAGAAGAATGGAGGAGGAGGCAGCACCACAAAGAAGCCAAAAGAATGGATGGTTGTGTTCGACGGCCATGTCCCTGAAGGATCCTGGGCATTTTCTTCTCAAGCCACTCAATGCCATCACACTGGGCCTGATTCCACTCACTCCTCTGACACTTGTATTAATAGTATTTTGGCCCGGGACCGTATACGCTGCAAAGCGATTGTGCAGAGGCAGCTGTGTCTCTTTTAGTCGTTCTTTTTCTCGCTCTCATACTTTCACACTGTCTCCTTTTCTTGACTCCTTCATTCTTTTTCATTGTCCCCCCCTCCACACACACACTTTCTTTATTCTCCATCTATTCGTTCAGTCATTACTGGTCAGTGTCAGCACTTGAAAACTGTTGTGCTTGCAGTGCCGGTGTCATCACAAGTGGAATTAACCATTTTCCCTGCGCCTGATTGTACGAGGCCAGACTCAATCCATGACCCCCACACTCAATCAGGATCCACTGACAAAGAGAAAGTGTTCACGGCCCTATTAAAGACGTATGACATAAGTAAATCGGGTTGCTTAGTTTTCCCTAGTACATCATTTAAGTCATGTCCACATTTTTGATTGATTGGTGTGCAGTGCACGTTTGGCTCAAAAAAATATTAATTTAATTTTGAAATGTTTGTAATTTCACCAAACTCATCGCTTTCCCAAATTATTGCATATTCTGTACCTATAAATCCTCAATCCACTTCATGAATCATGTAAAAATATTAGGGCTGTAACTAGAGATAAATGCGTTAAAATGTAATATCGGAAATTATCGGTATCGTTTTTTTTATTATCGGTAGTGGGTTTTTTTTTGTTTTTGTTGTTGTTTTTTTGTTCTTTATTAAATCAACATAAAAAACACAAGATACACTTACAATTAGTGCACCAACCCAAAAAACTTCCCTCCCCCATTTACACTCATTCACACTCATTCACACAAAAGGGTTGTTTCTTTCTGTTATTAATATTCTGGTTCCTACATTATATATCAATACATATCAATACAGTCTGCAAGGGATACAGTCCGTAAGCACACATGATTGTGCGTGCTGCTGGTCCACTAATAGTACTAACCTTTAACAGTTAATTTTACAAATTTTCATTAATTACTAGTTTCTATGTAACTGTTTTTATATTGTTTTAGTTTCCTTTTAATTCAAGAAAATGTTTTTAATTTATTTATCTTGTTTTATTTTATTAATTTTTTTAAAAAGTACCTTATGTTCACCATACCTGGTTGTCCAAATTAGGCATAATAATGTGTTAATCCCACGACTGTATATATCGGTTGATATCGGTATCGGTTGATATCGGTATCGGTTGATATCAGTATCGGTAATTAAAGAGTTGGACAATATCGGCATATCGGATATCGGCAAAAAGCCTTTATCGGACATCCCTAGCTGTAACTAGAGATGTCCGATAATGGCTTTTTTGCCGATATCCGATATTCCGATATTGTCCAACTCTTAATTACTGATTCCGATATCAACCGATACCGATATATACAGTCGTGGAATTAACACATTATTATGCCTAATTTTGTTGTGATGCCCCGCTGGATGCATTAAACAATGTAACAAGGTTTTCCAAAATAAATCAACTCAAGTAATGGAAAAAAATGCCAACATGGCACTGCCATATTTATTATTGAAGTCACAAAATGCATTATTTTTTTTAACATGGGGGGGGGGTTAGGTGTGTGTGTGTGGGGGGGGGGGGGCTAGCGGGGGGGGGGGGGGGGGTATATTGTAGCGTCCTGGAAGAGTTAGTGCTGCAAGGGGTTCTGGGTATTTGTTCTATTGTGTTTATGTTGTGTTACGGTGCAGATGTTCTCCCGAAATGCGTTTGTCATTCTTGTTTGGTGTGGGTTCACAGTAAGGTGCATATTTGTAACAGTGTTAAAGTTGTTTATACGGCCACCCTCAGTGTGACCTGTATGGCCATTGATCAAGTATGCTTTGCATTCACTTGTGTGTGTGAAAAGCCGTAGGTATTATGTGACTTGGCCGGCACGCAAAGGTGGTGCCTTTAAGGTTTATTGGCGCTCTGTACTTCTCCCTACGTCTGTGTACACAGCGGCGTTTTAAAAAGTCATGAATGTTACTTTTTGAAACCGATGTTGATCATTTCCGATATTACATTTTAAAGCCTCTCGCCTGGACACGGACTCTGACACCTCGCTCCTGCCCTTGACCTCTTGCTTGCCCACGGACCTCCGAACCAGCCTTGCTCCTTCTGGACTTCCGCACCTTCAACAACTCCTCATGTCATTCTATTATTGTAATAAACACGCCTAAGGCTAAGCGACGCCCCTGTCTCAGTGTCATCTCCTTCTCCACCGCATGTAACAACGCCACCCAAAAACAGGCTTATTTGAAGAAAACGGATGGATAACCAGTGTCATAGTTCCTACTAAACTAAGCTCATCATCCACTTAACTCAACTTATAAGCGGTCAAAGTTTTCTGGAAAGCATTCAACAGAAAATATTGCTATTACGGACGTTTACCATCAAGGGTTTCCAGCTGCCCACTTTACAGAGAGGATTATTTTCTACCTTTCTAGGTCTGCACAATTATAGGGAACACCCAGAGTGGCAAGCCACTTAATTGCTACAAAATATCCCTTTTGATATGATTTTGCAAAATAGCCTAAAACCATTGAGTATTTCCACATGTGTATGACGAAGGAGCTTTATAATATTAATCTCAGTAGGACACAGTTAAATAACATGCAATCAGGTTCAAGTACGGTAGGTCAGAGATGCACACAGCCAACAATCAGATTTGTCTTGATCTAAAAGGGATGACATGCAAAAACCATGCGTGGGCCACCTCAAGGAAACCCATCATACTATGCAAGATGATAAATCTAATTCCTTGCAGAGAACAATAAATCATAATCGCAGAGGATTACATCTAAAATCTTGTATTTAGGCCTTTGGTGGCAGTAATCTGCTGTCTGATCTGTCCGGTACACTTCATGATACAGTTGAAATTGCATGCGTCATATGATCCTTTTTTATTTATCTATTTCTTTTCAGGAGATTATAAGATTTTCTGTGATTTGATCTGATGCCTTATTGTTTTTAGGTGACCTCAAAGTCCCCCAAAAAAGTAGAGCTTGGACCTGGGTGGTAACAACCTATAACTACCCGGGTTGGTTTTTTTTACCAGCCTGCAGATCTGATAGAGGAAAGAAAAAAAGGAATACTCTCAGTTAATGTATCATCATTTGACTAGGTTTGGATTGGAGTTATTAGAGTATTTCACTTCATTGCATGACCTCCTGTTCCTCCTCAGATCATGAATCCTATTCATTACCCAGTCCTTCTGGAGTGCCTGCCTTTATAATATTACTCAATTTATATTCTGAAGCAGGCTCCTGGGAGAGCGATCAGCGCTCCGAAACAGCGACCTCCCTATAACCCAATCACAATATTTAAAGGGCAGCAAAGAGCTTTTTAATGCACGTCGTAGATAACCATTTAAAGTGGATTGCTTTTGTTTAATATGACCTTAACAGGCCGGCAGTCACATGTGAAGAATGAATAAGCTAATAGGAGAGACGACAGGGGGAAAGACTGAAATCAAAAAGCCGAATATGAGAGATTTGTTTCAATGCAAGCGGGCCTCTTGACGCCTACTGAGAGGAACATGATGGAGACTCACAAGCGTGTGAATGAAACAGGACAGGCGATGAATGAAGCTCCTGCTTAGATTTCTCTTTCCCCCTTTTTTCCCGGAGTATGAACTGCTTTATCATGATAAAAGACAAGACAGGTATAAATGACACATTTACATTCTCCCATCAAAGACAAACCTGTCTCAGTCTGGATGAAAGCAGCCATGAATCTCTGTTTTCCAAGGGGTCAAAAGCAGTTATGTTACAAAACGACAAACGAAAGCGGGACCATTTAGCAGGAATTTACTCCAAGAAGAAACAATCTGAAGGTGACCTGAATAGATTTTTTAATGTATTTTTTTCAAATGTTGTGCCTATAAGTATGAGTATAAAATATACAAAACAATTTGTTTTGCCTCTTGAGCATACTTGCCAACCTTGAGACCTCCGATTTCGGGAGGTGGGGGGTGGGGGCGTGGTCGGGGGTGGGGCGGGGCGTGGTTGGGGGCGTGGTTAAGAGGGGAGGAGTATAATAACAACTAGAATTCACCAAGTCAAGTATTTCATACATATTATATATATATATATATATATATATATATATATATATATATATATATATATATATATATATATATATATATATATATATATATATATAGATATCTACATCCTGAAAGTATGCAAACAAAACTGTGTTTGCATTTAAGTCCCATCTTAAAACTCATTTGTATACTCTAGCCTTTAAATAGCCCCCCTGTTAGACCAGTTGATCTGCCGTTTCTTTTCTTTTCTCCTCTGCTCCCCTGTTCCTTGTGGAGGGGGGGGGGGGCACAGGTCCGGTGGCCATGGGTGAAGTGCTGGCTGTCCATAGTCGGGACCCGGGGTGGACCGCTCGCCTGTGCATTGGCTGGGAACATCTCTGTGCTGCTGACCCGTCTCCGCTCGGGATGGTGTCCTGCTGGCCCCACTATGGACTGGACTCTTACTATTATGTTGGATCCACTATGGACTGGACTCTCACAATATTATGTCAGACCCACTCGACATCCATTGCTTTCGGTCTCCCCTAGAGGGGGGGGGTTACCCACATATGCGGTCCTCTCCAAGGTTTCTCATAGTCATTCACATCGACGTCCCACTGGGGTGAGTTTTTCCTTGCCCTTATGTGGGCTTTGTACCGAGGATGTCGTTGTGGCTTGTGCAGCCCTTTGAGACACTTGTGATTTAGGGCTATATAAATAAACATTGATTGATTGATTTATTGATTGTTTAGATAATTGATACTTCAAACTTGCATAAATAAATATTAAGGAATATAACATAACTTGGCTTCTGAGAGTTTCAAAATGTAATGAATAAAATGCTAAAGTTGTTGATAAACAAGCAATTATTTTAATAATTAAATATGGTCATTTTAAATGAATTATTATGGTAATTTAAAATCAATTATTTCAAATATGTTTATTTTAATGTATAATTCTATGGCTGGATGTAATAAGGAGTCACGAAAAAATACAAATAAAAATACAATAAATTTTGAGGTTTTTAACAAAATATAGTAAAAATGTATTTAGTTTTTTTTTTTTTTTTAATTAATAAATATATTTATTTTTAGGTAAAATAAACATGATAATACAATTTATCTCTAGTCTGGATGATTTAGTTCTTGTCACCCTGTTGTCCTCCTGTCATGAAAAAAGGCTGTCCTCACTCAGGTCCGCATGGAGCTGGAGGGGGCGTGGCTTCCAGCTCCGGCTGAAAATCGGGGGATTTTCGGGAGAATGTTTATCCCGGGAGGTTTTCGGGAGAGGCGCTGAATTTCGGGAGTCTCCCGGAAAATTCGGGAGGGTGGCAAGTATGCTCTTGAGTCACAATGAGGAGGGTCAGGCATGTAAATAAGCATGCTAAAAAAAAATCAATGTACCGTATTTTCCGCACTATAAGGCGCACTTTCAATAAATGGCCTGTTTTAAAACTTTGTTCATATATAAGGCGCACCGCATTATAAGGCGCATAGAATAGACGCTACAGTAGAGGCTGGGGTTACGTTATGCATCCATTAGATGGAGCTGCGCTAAAGGGAATGTCAACAAAACAAATAGTGATTGTACTGACACTTCTACTTGCTGCTCTCTGTTCAACAACCCACTGTTCCAGTTTGTCCTCCAACTGTAGCTATCTCGCTTAGTTCCCTCGGAAACTCTGTTTAGTCTTCTTTACTTGGCGCAGGTCATCATGTTGCTACCTCCACTTCCGCACCATTGATTCGTTAATGTCAAATTCTCTCGCTGCTGCTCTATTCCCGTGTTCTACTGTGTGACTGATCGCCTTGAGTTTAAACTCTGCGTCGTAAGCGTGTCTCTTAACAGGAGCCATTTTTGGGTCTTTACATAAAGTTTAGGTCTCGCAACTAGGGTAAGCGGCCACCGACTTCAATTTCCCCCGTAGAAGAAGAACTTCTTCTTCTACGGTAAGCAGCCGCAGAAGGGGGAAAATGAAGTCGGCGTAGTTACCATAGTTGCAAGACCTGTTGTGGCTCAATATTGGTCCATATATAAGGCGCACCGGATTATAAGGCGCATTGTCAGCTTTTGAGGAAATTGGAGGTTTTTAGGTGCACCTTATAGTGCGGAAAATACGGTACATCCTAATTGTGATTCTTATTTAAACCGATTCTAAATCTATTAAAAATGTTCAAGAATATTTTCTTAAGAATCATATGCTTCATACGTCCCCAGCCAATAGGAGATGGTGTAACCTGTTGTATTATATTTGTTGTATCAAAGAATACATTGAGAGTATCGATTCACTGCAAAAAAGATTTGACAAAATATATCAAATGAAAAGACTAGATTTTAGGATTAATTGGAGATTAGTTGAGATATGTATACACATACTCAGTGGCCTTGTGGTTAGAGTGTCCGCCCTGAGATCGGTAGGTTGTGAGTTCGGCCGAGTCATACCAAAGACGATAAAAAATGGGACCCATTATCTCCCTGCTTGACACTCAGCATCAAGGGTTGGAATTTGGGGTTAAATCACCAAAAATGATTCCCGGGCGCGGCCACCGCTGCTGCTCACTGCTCCCCTCACCTCCCAGGGGGTGATCAAGGGTGATGGGTCAAATTCAGAGAATAATTTTGCCACACCTCGTGTGTGACAATCATTGGTACTTTAACTTTAAAAAATAGGAGGTCTTCTAAGCAATAAATAAATAAATATTTTATTCTGAAAACAAGAATTATTCAACTTCAATTCCTAAATCCATCATCTTGGGGATGTTGCAGAATCTTTGAACAACATTTTCTATGTGGGGAAAACCAAAATATCTTATTTGAATTTGGTCGTTATTTTCTCAATTATAACATTTGTAAACTAGAATAGACAAATTACAATTATTCATGCTAAAATATAGATTGTGATGTAAAGTCACTGACTGAAAATAAGTAAATAGCTTTTAAAACTTGGGAAAATTCTCGGTGTACAGTTTTAAATATTGGCAAGTGGAGAATCATTTGCAGTGTTTGAATCAAATCGAATCATGAGTTGTAAGATTCACATCCCGACTTACTCACATTAGCTTCGTCGTCACTGGGCGCTGGCTCAGACACACCTGTCCCTGATTTGCAATCAGGACACACCTGTTCCTCATTGCCTATCCGAGTGTTTCCTTATATGTCGGCTGGATCATTGTGTTGAGTTCTAAGCTGGTGCTTACTCCTGCGAACGGCATTTCCACTCGTTTAGCTGTTATCTGTAGGGGAGGCATAGCTCGGTTGGTAGAGTGGCCATGCCAGCACCTTGAGGGTTCCAGATTCGATTCCCGCCTCCGCCATCCTAGTCACTGCTGTTGTGTCCTTGGGTAGCACTTTACCCACCTGCTCCCAGTGCCACCCACACTGGTTTAAATGTAACTTAGATATTGGGTTTCACTAGTGATGGGTTGATGAGGCGTCATGAAGCGTTTCGACACATTGCAAAACTGTTTTGATACTGTGTCGACACTGTGTCACTAAATACTGACATCTGCTGGACATTAAAAATCCCTACAGGCCTATGGACCGACTCAACTGAAACTGATTTTATGACCTAGTATATACAATAATATAAACCAAGTCATTGTATTTCATTTTGATAATGACTTTTGCCACAAAAATTCTTAACCTACCTCCAATACCTAAGTAAAAGCATACATAAAACTAAATGAACCTGTCCCAAAGGCAAGTACTGTACTTAAAGGTTCTCTTACTTTATACATGTTGTCTATGGGATGGATTTTTATGCTTCCACAATGTACTGCAGGCAAAAAGACATCATCTACGATGCCCTTGACATCTGCACTGTAAATGACCAAAGGCATCATTTCATCTTAAATCTTGGCTGAAAGCAAATGAAAGAGTGTTGCCCTCTCCGCCTGGTTCATTAGAATAAAGCACATGGCCCATTTGATTTTGACAGGCATCCGCATTAGCAAACCAGCTGCAACTTACTATACACACGTAAAATACAGCATCATCAGAGAGTAAAAGGATGCAGGCCGCTTCACAACACACACGTCTAAATGATTGAATACTTTAGTTCTGCGAAGCAAATTGAAGGCTAAATAAATGACCGCGGTGATTAGACAAAAAAACGCTGGTTCATAAAACCTATTTGCATGGGCCTGATTAATGTGCGGCCATAGATTGTATCGTCAGTTTCTGGTCAAAACTTGTGATTAAGAATTTAGTGCTATGTCAATTTCAGTCTGTTTTGAAGATTTTAATTAGTAAATGAACCTCTCTTATGGACAAATGATTGATATGCTCCACTAACTGTCTTCCATCAGTGTGAGTGAATGAGTGCGAGCGTTTTGTGCATGTAAGCATATGAACGATGCAGATGATATATAACGGTCATCAACCAAATGAAAAACAGCCATTACTTTAGCGTTTTAGGATGCAGGAGAGATGGAGGGGTCACTGCATCTAGGCATTATTAAATCCTAATTGGACATATTACATACTGGTAACTTGTCAATGTTGCCTTTCCAACGCACTGATTGCAGACAGGTCTTTTTTTTTTTTAAATGCAAGTCATGTGCATCATTTTCGAGAAAATTACATTAAATTATATTTCCCAAGATAACAAGGGTTAAGGGAAAATAATTAAGTGAGCGGGTGGATTTGTATGTTAAACTTTATCTGACACAACTTCTTTACATTACTTTTTTTTGTTTTCATCAGAATTAGTGAATGCACTCAGAGACACATTGATTTGTCATTGGTTTTAAGAAACGTTCATGTAGCGCATTATGCTCAGAAACCACACGCAAACACTCTAATAAAGCCTGGATTGTGCTGCTGTGTCAGCATAATTTGTCCTCCTCCAAGACCTCCTGCTACTGTCGGTGGACGTTCTCCTCTGATTTAGGATGAGGGAAATTATATACATTGTATATAAAAACAATACCTTATAAAAAAAAGTACTTAAAAAATAAAAACACATTTCATCCATCCATCCATCCACCCATCCATCCATCCATCCATGGATGGATGGATGGATGAACCCCGCCTTCCGCCCGAATGCAGCTGAGATAGGCTCCAGCACCCCCCGCGACCCCGAACAGGACAAGCGGTAGAAAATGAATGGAAAAACAAATTCAACAATATAAAATACGATGCACAATCAATTCAATCAATCAATCGATGTTTACTTATATAGCCCTAAATCACAAGTGTCTCAAAGGGCTGCACAAGGCACAACGACATCCTCGGCTAAGATCTCACATCAGGGCAAGGAAAAACTCAACCCAATGGGACAATTACAAACCTTGGAGGCGACCTGTGCAATGGACGTCAAGTGGATCTAGCATAATATTGTGAGAGTCCAGTCCATAGTGGGGCCAGCAGGAGACCATCCCGAGCAGAGACAGGTCAGCAGAGTAGAGACGTCCCCAACCGATGCACAGACGAGCGGTCCACCCCAGGTCCCGACTTCGGACAGCCAGCTCTTCATCCGTGGCCACCGAACCTGTGGATCTGCCTTTTCTTTTCTGCTCTGCCCCCCTCTTGTCATTATTATCGCAGCAAAACTAGCAGAAATACAAAATGTGTCAAAAAACAATTGGCTTGTGTTGTAATGTTGATGTACAGGATTTGGGGGTTCTTGAATGCACCTTACTCACCGTCACTGTGATTGGTGCATCATAAAGAAGTTATGTGTTTTTGTTGTGACAAGTACCGTATTTTTCGGAATATAAGTCGCACCGGAGTATAAGTCGCACCTGCCGAAAATGCATAATAAAGAAGGAAAAAAACATATATAAATCGCACTGGAGCCCGGCCAAACTATGAAAAAAACTGCGACTTATAGTCCGAAAAATACGGTACTACGACAAAATGTGTGTGTGCGGTGTTGGATCTGAGCGCTGCTTCTAGGCGTATTATGGTCTGCAATAATGATTTAAAAGATTGTTAGACTTTGCGTCCCTTTGTCCAGACGTTACATTAGGGCTGCAAAATGATGGCCAAAAAAATAATCCCAAATAATTTTTACCAATAATGAAATCACGACTATTCATCATGTTAGGTCAGGGGTCGGCAAACCCAAAACGTTGAAAGAGCCATATTAGACCAAAAAAAAAAAAAAAAAAAAATCTGTCTGGAGCCCAAAAAATGAAAAGCTGTGTATAAGTCTTATAATGAAGGCAACACATGACCTATGTGTCTATATTAGCTAAAATAGCCTACTATCAAAATGACTGTGTCGTAGGCTGAAGCAAATCTCCGTTGAAAGAAATGTTGAAATTGTATATTTATTCTACACATTTTTACAACATTAGAAACTATTAGTAAATCAGAGGCTTTGTCAATAGCCGCCATAGCCCAATACATTGGCCTCTGGCGTGGGCCTGCGTCGCTTCAGGGTGATTTAAGACAATCCGCTGATGCTTTTTCAGCCACTGCAAACTAAGCAAGTGCTTGATTTTATATTCTTGCTTTTTTCAATGTTTAAAACGCAGTTGATCACCCTCATTTAATTGTGGCAGCCAAAATAGTGATCATTATTAAAATTGTAATAATTGCGCAGCCTTTTGCTACATCACTTAAAGCAGGAAGGAGATTCATATAAAGTTAAAGTCCCAACGATAGTCACACACACACTCGGTGTGGTGAAATGATCCTCTGCATTTGACCCATCCCCATGTTCACCCCCTGGGAGGTGAAGGGAACAGTGAGCAGCAGCGGTGGCCACGCTCGGGAATCATTTTGGTGATTTAACCCCCAATTCCAAACCCTGATGCTGAGTGCCAAGCAGGGAGGCAATGGGTCCATTTTTTTATAGTCTTTGGTATGACTCAGCCGGGGTTTGAACTCACGACCTTCCAGTCTAAGGGCGGACAGTCTAACCACTAGGCCACTGAGCAGGTCTAAACAAGTCCGCTGAGCAGATCTATATAACCCAATTTGTCACGGTTTACCTGACACATGAAACGTGACAAATTTGGGGCGTGCACTATCCACTTTAGCCGCCAGATGGCAGTTGAGTATTGAACATTTTAAAACGTGTTTTGTGGCAAATCCAAATTGGACCACAGCGTCAGTTATGTAGAGTGGTGCTTTCCATATTTCTCAGCAGACTAATTTTGCAAAATTATTAACCCCACCCCCTCTTCCTCTCACGTGAGATCCACCCAGGAATGGGGCCATATGAATCCCTTCCCTACTGTAATTTGATTCAGCTCTTAATTCTCCTCTCCCTGTCTCTAACAGTCATTGTTCGCTGGTGACAAGGGAAGCTGCTAACAGGTTAAATGCATTAAAGCATGATCCAGCCTGAAATATGCCTCACACATTTATTAAATACATGTCACTACTGATTACTCACCACGGATGAATGACAATAATAGATGATCAATTGCTGGGTTGCCGTCCCTTGACCTAACGGCACTTCAGGGTTTCAGGCGATGGTCGAAAGCAGACCTGGGCAAATTATGGCCTGCGGGTCGCATACGGCCCGTTAAGATTTTCAACCCGGACCGCCGGACACTTCGTAGAGCTTTAACATCTAAACTGTAGCCGCCATTATGATGTGCAGTGTTGTTTTCCAATTACCGTAAAGACCGGGGCATACTTTCGAGTCGCGTAGCTAGGCGACACCGTGGTCCCCCTCTCCTCCTGGGTAGCCTCCCATGTAGCCTACGTGCACCTCCAAAAAATCCTACGTTTGCGTCCGTGATTGGTCAGTTTTTGCCAAGGAGGGTCCCTGAACACAGGTGAGCAGACTGTACTTAAAACGCACCAATTATTGTATGAAATAAAACTGTGATCAAACATTTGGATGAAAACTGATATTGTGTACTTAATATTGCTTTGCTTTTTTTAAAATAATAACTAAATGTGTCGTTTTTTTCAGCGTATTGTGTGGTTATTGCATGCAGAAAATGTCACAAAGTACGGCACTCTTAACTTTTATTGACAATCTTGTGCTAACGGGTTCAAATCCGACACATATTCTCTCTCATGCACACAGGTATTTTTCTCTCACACACAACACTTCTCATTCCCTGTTAATAATCATTGTCCTGTAGGCACGGTATGAAAAACGTGAACTATGAACATGACTCTATACACAGTAACACCGACCTGGGCAAAATACGGCCCGCGGGCCACATGCGGCCCATTAAGATTTTCAATCCGGCCCGCCGAAAGTTTTACATATTTTTTTTTTAGACCTTTTAACTTCTTTTTGAACAAAAGACAGCTACCATGACCACCCCCGAACTGTGAACCATCACTGTAGACACGTTTCACCTTTGATCACTAAAGACACTTTAACTGCTGCTGTGACCAAATGTCACCTCCATATTTATACTGTTGACTGTCAATCAGAATGTGCAATAATGTTATGTTACTTACAGTGCCTTGTATATACATTTTTATTTTTATTTTTATTTAAAGGGGAACATTATCACAATTTCAGAATGGTTAAAACCATTAAAAATCAGTTCCCAGTGGCTTATTATATTTTTCGAAGTTTTTTTCAAAATTTTACCCATCACGCAATATCCCTAAAAAAAGCTTCAAAGTGCCTGATTTTAACCATCGTTATAAACACCCGTCCATTTTCCTGTGACGTCACATAGTGAAGCCAACACAAACAAACATGGCGGAAAGAACAGCAAGCTATAGCGACATTAGCTCGGATTCAGACTCGGATTTCAGCGGCTTAAGCGATTCAACAGATTACAAATGTATTGAAACGGATGGTTGTAGTGTGGAGGCAGGTAGCGAAAACGAAATTGAAGAAGAAACTAAAGCTATTGAGCCATATCGGTTTGAACCGTATGCAAGCGAAACCGACGAAAACGACACGACAGCCAGCGACACGGGAGAAAGCGAGGACGAATTCGGCGATCGCCTTCCAACCAACGATTGGTATGTGTTTGTTTGGCATTAAAGGAAACTAACAACTATGAACTAGGTTTACAGCATATGAAATACATTTGGCAACAACATGCACTTTGAGAGTGCAGACAGCCCAATTTTCATCAATTAATATATTCTGTAGACATACCCTCATCCGCGCTCTTTTCCTGAAAGCTGATCTGTCCAGTTTTGGAGTTGATGTCAGCAGGCCAGGGAAGCTAGGGTCGATATTCTTCTCCTGATCATCTTCGGTGGCATAAGGGACGGTGTGAGCCAAGACATCTAGGGGGTTTAGCTCGCTCGTCTGCGGGAACAAACTGCCGCCATTGCTTGCCGTGCTACCGAGGTCCTTTGTCCCTGAATTGCTCACACACTCCGGCAGATTCAATGGGGGTCTGGCGGCAGATTTCTTTGACTTTATCGTTGGGAATGCATCTGCTTTGAGTGTCGCAGGGTATCCACACATTCTTGCCATCTCTGTCGTAGCATAGCTTTCGTTGGTAAAGTGTGCGGAACAAACGTCCAATTTCTTGCCACTTTCGCATCTTTGGGCCACTGGTGCAACTTGAATCCGTCCCTGTTCGTGTTGTTACACCCTCCGACAACACACCGACGAGGCATGATGTCTCCAAGGTACGGAAAACAGTCGAAAAAACGGAAAATAACAGAGCTGATTTGACTCGGTGTTTGAGAAAATGGCGGATTGCATCCCGATGTGACGTCACAACGTGACGTCATCGCTCCGAGAGCGAATATTAGAAAGGTGTTTAATTCGCCAAAATTCACCCATTTAGAGTTCGGAAATCGGTTAAAAAAATATATGGTCTTTTTTCTGCAACATCAAGGTAAATATTGACGCTTACATAGGTCTGGTGATAATGTTCCCCTTTAAGCTAAGTACCGTGTGACTTGTTGAAGGGTGGACTAGCAAAGTAATATTTTTATTGTACGGCAAACTGTCTGTTTAACTGTGCATATGACAATAAACAATCTTGAATCTTGAATCTTGAATCTTGAATCTGGAATCAAAACTGTAGCCACCATTATGATGTGTAGTGCTGTTTTTAAATGACCGTAAGTCTTGAACTAAAGACAGTAATTCAATGGTAACTCAGTTACCATTACTACATGATGCGCTACTGCGTTATTTTGCCTTATTTTTTATATAGTGTCGGCTAGAAACCAACCACAGGTTAGACCACATTGCTTAGCAGAGTTCAGTGATGCAAATGCATGTCAAGTTGATCAACAGATTGTATTATTCTCCAGTGCAATAACAGTACTAAAATGAAGGCTAAAAGGGCATTAATGGGAGCCTTAAAAAAAATAAAGTAGCTAAATAGTTACTTTTCACAGTAACGCATTACTTTTTGGTGTAAGTAACTGAGTTGGTAACTGAGTTACTTTTGAAATAAAGTAACTAGTAACTGTAACTAGTTACTGGTTTTCAGTAACTAACCCAACACTGGTCATGAAACAATGATAGATAATCCAGCCCTGTCCAGAGGAACAAGGCATCCTGATTGGCAACCAGGAATAGGTGTGTCCTGAATCCAATCAGGGACAGGTGATGGAGGCGGTGTGAAGACCAGGAAATGAAAACACCCAGGAAGTGAAAACAAGAGCACAGGAAATGAAATAACACCAAGGAAAATAGTCCAAAACTGTCATGGAGGATCATGAAACCATTGGCTCTTATTTAGTGTGAAGTGAATTATATTTATATAGCGCTTTTTCTCGAGTGACTCAAAGCGCTTTACATAGTGAAACCCAATATTTAAGTTACATTTAAACCAGGTGGGTGTCACTGGGAGCAGGTGGGTAAAGTGTCTTGCCCAAGGACACAACGACAGTGACTAGGATGGCGGAAGCGGGGATCGAACCTGCAACCCTCAAGTTCCTGGCACGGCTGCTCTACCAACCGAGCTATACCAAGTTTGTTAACAAAAACAACAACAAAAACTATGTTCTGGTAATAAAAAATATTGTGCTAATCACTGTAGTATCGACCAATAACTGATACTTGACTTGGTTTTATTACTGTCAAAATTGTTTCAAGAGCTACAGCTTTGCAGTTAGCTATGCTTTTTTGTATTATTGTATTTTGTATTAACTTCTCAAGTGATAATGGTACGTGTGAGAAACAGTCTATATGCCGCCAAGGAGACGAGGATTACACTGGAAGCAGCTTTGCACTGTGGAGGTACATTAGCCGCCAGCAAGGATGCTACATTGCTTAAGGGCAACTTTTTGCGTTTGTCGTTACATCGTAGGCCTGGGCGATGTATTGATTTTATTAATACATTCAAGTTTTTTGTTGCAGACAATTTAGAATATAAAGAATTTAAAAAAAATTCCTCTTGCTCCGGCATACTTTTTGCCCTTTAGGAGTGTCCGTAGCTTGCGCCGTCCCTTACTTCCTTAGTAGCAAAGCAGAGCTAATCCTAATGCTAACGAGAGCGAGACAATTATTCCAAAGAAATTAAAAGTGTTGTCAGTACTTTGGTTTTGCGGCAACAGGCGTGGAACAAACAAATGACTGCACGCTGCCAAGTGAATTTAAAAAAAAAAAAAAAAAAAAAAAAAGGCAGCAGCAAAACAAATTTATTACTGCATCTGAAACCAAAGCCTCCAGTGGAGTGCGGGAAATGCAACTCTTTACGAGGCAAACAAGACCGTAACAAACAAAGGGCTAAAAAGCAGCTTACTATGATGGAATCATTCACACAAGGTACCATGTCTGATGAGAAAGAAGCACAATGTGCAGAACAATCACTAAAGCAGTCGCTCTGCACACCCCCAACATGTGTGAGTGGAAAAAGCCTCCGTTTATCCACTTGCTGAAACAAACTATAGTCCTCAATGTTTTACTTGAATATTAATTTGGATACACTGTACACTACTAAATTTTTAATTACAAAATATTTAGAGATGTCCGATAATATCGGCCTGCTGATAAATGCGTAAAAATGTAATATCGGAAATTATTGGTATCGGGTTTTTTTTAATCGGTATCGGATTTTTATTTTTTATTTTTTATTTTTTTATTAAATCAACATAAAAAACACAAGATACACTTACAATTAGTGTAGCAACCCAAAAAACCTCCCTCCCCCATTCACACTCATTCACACAAAAGGGTTGTTTCTTTCTGTTATTAATATTCTGGTTCCTACATTATATATCAATATATATCAATACAGTCTGCAAGGGATACAGTCCGTAAGCACACATGATTGTGCGTGCTGCTGGTCCACTAATAGTACTAACCTTTAACAGTTAATTTTACTCATTTTCATTAATTACTAGTTTCTATGTAACTGTTTTTATATTGTTTTACTTTCTTTTTTTATTCAAGAAAATGTTTTTAATTTATTTATCTTATGGTATTTTATTTTTTTTTAAGTACCTTATCTTCACCATACCTGGTTGTCCAAATTAGGCATAATAATGAGTTAATTCCACGACTGCATATATCGGTTGATATCGGTATCGGTAATTAAAGAGTTGGACAATATCGGAATATCGGTTATCCGCAAAAAGCCATTATTGGTCATACCTAAAAATATTTTATTCAAGACAGAAGTTTTAAGTTTGCACTTTATTGATCTCAATGTTGGAGATTATTATTTTTTTGCAAGCAATGTGCAATGTAAACATTTTTTTAACAGAAGTATTTCAATCAATAGTAAAGTATTGCTTCCTAGGGAAATTATCCCATAAAAAGTACAATATATATCTGGTCTAAAAAGAACAACATTAAACACATTTTGAATTTTGCTAAGAGTAAAAAGCAGTTTATGCAGAGATATTTCAAACTACAAATTTTTGATCAAATAAACAAAAAACGTGTTTTGAATTATCCGTCATTTCTATTCAATGGTTTCTTACAAGAAAATAGGGGAAAAAATAGTAAATACATTTTTTGGTTGAAAAAATCTTAGATCTTATTCCTACGCCATATCGCCCAGGCCTATAATTTCACCGACATGCATTATTAAAGTTAAACACAGATACAACTGTATCTACGACGGATACTGCAATACAAAATAGTCTCTCTCTTTTTGATGAAATAACATTAGAGGAACTATTACAGCGTGTAAGTGGGATAAAACAAACAACATGTTTACTTGACCCACTTCCTGGGAAACTTATCAAGGAGCTTTTTGTATTATTAGGTCCATCAGTGCTAAATATTATAAACTTATCACTTTCCTCTGGCACTGTTCCCCTAGCATTCAAGAAAGCGGTTATTCATCCTCTGCTCAAAAGACCTAACCTTGATCCTGACCTCATGGTAAACTACCGACCGGTGTCCCACCTTCCCTTTATTTCGAAAATCCTCGAAAAAATTGTCGCACAGCAGCTAAATGAACACTTAGTGTCTAACAATCTCTGTGAACCTTTTCAATCCGGTTTCAGGGCAAATCAATCTACGGAGACAGCCCTCGCAAAAATGACTAATGATCTACTGCTAACGATGGATTCTGATGCGTCATCTATGTTGCTGCTTCTTGATTTTAGCGCTGCTTTCGATACCGTCGATCATAATATTTTATTAGAGCGTATCAAAACACGTATTGGTATGTCAGACTTAGCTTTGTCGTGGTTTAACTCTTATCTTACTGACAGGATGCAATGCGTCTCCCATAATAATGTGACCTCGGACTATGTTAAGGTAACGTGCGGAGTTCCTCAGGGTTCGGTTCTTGGCCCTGCACTCTTTAGTATTTACATGCTGCCGCTAGGCGACATCATACGCAAATACGGTGTTAGCTTTCATTGCTATGCTGATGACACCCAACTCTACATGCCCCTAAAGCTGACCAACACGCTGGATTGTAGTCAGCTGGAGGCGTGTCTTAATGAAATTAAACAATGGATGTCCGCTAACTTCTTGCAACTCAACGCCAAGAAAACGGAAATGCTGATTATCGGTCCTGCTAAACACCGACATTTATTTGATAATACCACCTTAACATTTGACAACCAAACAATTACACAAGGCGAATCAGTAAAGAATCTGGGTATTATCTTCGACCCAACTCTCTCGTTTGAGTCACACATTAAGAGTGTTACTAAAACGGCCTTCTTTCATCTCCGGAGTATCGCTAAAATTCGTTCTATTTTATCCACTAGCGACGCTGAGATCATTATTCATGCGTTCGTTACGTCTCGTCTCGACTACTGTAACGTATTATTTTCGGGTCTCCCTATGTCTAGCATTAAAAAATTACAGTTGGTACAAAATACGGCTGCTAGACTTTTGACAAGAACAAGAAAGTTTGATCATATTACGCCTATACTGGCTCACCTGCACTGGCTTCCTGTGCACTTAAGAAGTGACTTTAAGGTTTTACTACTTACGTATAAAATACTACACGGTCTAGCTCCGTCCTATCTTGTCGATTGCATTGTACCATATGTCCCGGCAAGAAATCTGCGTTCAAAGAACTCCGGCTTATTAGTGATTCCCAGAGCCCAAAAAAAGTCTGCGGGCTATAGAGCGTTTTCTATTCGGGCTCCAGTACTATGGAATGCCCTCCCGGTAACAATTAGAGATGCTACCTCAGTAGAAGCATTTAAGTCCCATCTTAAAACTCATTTGTATACTCTAGCCTTTAAATAGCCCCCCTGTTAGACCAGTTGATCTGCCGTTTCTTTTCTTTTCTCCTCTGCTCCCCTTTTCCTTGAGGGGGAGGAGGGGCACAGGTCCGGTGGCCATGGATGAAGTGCTGGCTGTCCAGAGTCGGGACCCGGGGTGGACCGCTCGCCTGTGCATCGGCTGGGAACATCTCTACGCTGCTGACCCGTCTCCGCTCGGGATGGTGTCCTGCTGGCCCCACTATGGACTGGACTCTTACTATTATGTTGGATCCACTATGGACTGGACTCTCACAATATTATGTCAGACCCACTCGACATCCATTGCTTTCGGTCTCCCCTAGAGGGGGGGGGTTACCCACATATGCGGTCCTCTCCAAGGTTTCTCATAGTCATTCACATCGACGTCCCACTGGGGTGAGTTTTTCCTTGCCCGTATGTGGGCTTTGTACCGAGGATGTCGTTGTGGCTTGTGCAGCCCTTTGAGACACTTGTGATTTAGGGCTATATAAATAAAGATTGATTGATTGATTGATTGAAGTTAAAGTACCACTGATAGTCACACACACACTAGGTGTGGTGAAATTACTCTCTGCATTTGACCCATGTCTTTTGTTCACTCCCCTGGGAGGTGAGGGGAGCAGTGAACAGCAGCGGTGGCCGCGCTCGGGAATCATTTTGATGATTTAACCCCCAATTCCAACCCTTGATGGTGAGTGCCAAGCAGCGAGGCAATGGGTCCCATTTTTATAGTCTTTGGTATGACTCGGCCGGGGTTTGACCTCACGACCTACCAATCTCAGGGCGGACACTCTAACCACAATGTACAATACTACATTTTTAATTACAAAATATTTTATTCAAGACAGAAGTTTTAAGTTTGCACTTTATTGATCTTAATGTTGGAGATGATTATTTATTTGCATGCAATGTGTAATGTTAATTTTTTTTAACAGAAGTATTGTAATCAATACCAAAAGATTGAGCTGTTGATTTAGTTATTCCATAAAAAGTACAATTTATATCTGGTCTATAAAGAACAACATTATACAAATTTAGACTTTTGCTGAGAGTAAGATGCAGTTTATGCAGAGTCATTTCAAACTACTACGGTAGTTGTTGATCAAATAAACAAAAAAAACGTGTTTTGAATTATCTCTGGCAGCACGGTGGAAGAGGGGTTAGTGCATGTGCCTCACAATACAACGGTCCTGAGTAGTCCTGGTTCAATCCCGGGCTCGGGATCTTTCTGTGTGGAGTTTGCATGTTCTCCCCGTGACTGCGTGGGTTCCCTCCGGGTACTCCGGGTACTCCGGCTTCCTCCCACCTCCACCTGGTTGGGGGTGGGGTGTGGTTAAGATATATATATATATATAAGAAATACTTCACTTTCAGTGAATTCTAGCTATATATATATATATATATATATATATATATATATATATATATATATATATATATATATAAATAAAAGAAATACTTGAATTTCAGTGTTCATTTATTTACACATATACACACACATAACACTCATCTACTCATTGTTGAGTTAAGGGTTCAATTGTCCATCCTTGTTCTATTCTCTGTCACTATTTCAGAACACACACATTATGCAAATATACATTATAAAATCAATAAGAAAACGGGAGCTCTAATTTGGGAGTCTGAATTAGGATCAGAAGTTCCTATATAAACATTGCGCACTCACATCGCCTTTTTTTATTGATTACTGCAGCTGTGCACTGGATTAATTCACAAATACAAACTACAACTCACAAACACTTTAGAGTTAAGCTCCACCATCAGAATGTGTACTTAAACTTATAAAGATCACATGGATATTATTCAGTGAGTTGATTCACCAAAACTAACCTGTTATACAGGAGGAAAACGCACACAGGACGTTTCAATTGTTCACAGACTGGTCGCGCTCATCAGAATGACAAGACACTTCCGGTCTGCAGGTGATAGCATTCAATTGGGAAGAAACGCCCTACTGCCCCCTACTGACCAATGTGAATGCTGATAAATGTGTAATGACAGCTCCAAAAAACGAATTCAAACCACAAAATAAAATAAATAAATCAACACAAAAATGTGACACATTATGGGTGGGTCACATATGCATGTACAGTAGATGGCAGTATTGTCCTTTTTAAAAGTGTCACAACATTGCTGTTTACGGCAGACGAACTGCTTTACGGTAGACGAAAACTTGACTGCTGTTGTTGTGTGTTGTTACCACGCTGGGAGGACTTTAATGAAACTGCCTAACAATAAACCCACATAAGAAACCAAGAACTAGCCCTCGATCATTAGCTGTTTATATTATGGGAAAGCGGACGTGTGAACAGGCTGTCAACACGTCACTCAGGTCCGCATGGAGCTGGAGGGGGCGTGGCCTCCAGCTCCGCCTGAATTTCGGGATTTTTTCGGGAGAAAATTTGTCCCGGGAGGTTTTCGGGAGAGGCGCTGAATTTCGGGAGTCTCCCGGAAAATCCGGGAGGGTTGGAAAGTATGGAATCAGTGAAGCATGTTTAATATAAACAGTGTGCTTTGTAACAATTAGGGAGGGTTGTGTCATGTTTGTCCTCCTACAGAAACCATATTAAAACAAAAATGGATTTTTTTCCCCTCATATTTTTCCATTTTTCATGCATTTTTTGAAAAAGCTCCAGAGAGCCACTAGGGCGGCACTAAATGCGGCTCTAGAGCCGCGGGTTGCGGACCCCTGGTCATCGACATGCATTATCATGATATAACAATAGTATTAAAAGATCTATCTCCAGCCAAATTAATATCATTTATATTGTATAACGTAAGCCATCAGCAGCAGAAGGGCTAAACTGCATGATGAAGAATACCCGCATGGGTGTTTCAGTACAAACTTGGGGAAAAAAAACAGTAAAAATGAGAAAGTGAGAGAATGCAAACTTGTGTTAATCATGAAGGATGGAAAGAGAGTACGGAGGGACGAACGATTTTAGTGTCAGAGGTGGATCTAAAGCAAAAGAAAGAGGGGAATGTTACATTTCTCTGGTCATGCTGAAATAATGCCCACAGGCCCAAGTTATTAACCTCTTTAAAACCCGCGGAGGAGAGTAACGCAAGCCCGCAGCCAGACGAGGCCGTGGTCAGGGGACAGATAGCAGAGATAATAGAAGTGCACTTGGAGGAACAATGCGCTGGTGTATCGAGGGATGGAGGACACCAGTTCCAAATAAAAAGAGAATAATCCCAAGCACAGATAATCAATGTAGACATCAAGAAAGGTGAGTAAGAAAAGCACTTTTTTTATTCTATTTGTAATGGAGTTTATGATGGCGTTATTGCTGCCCTGTGCGGCGTCTCGGGCTGGTGGGAGAGAGTGCGCAGCTCTGAGGGGTGTTGTGGAGGCTAAGGACGCTAGTTCACGGAGGGTTCACCCATTACCCAGGCCCTGCAGCCAGCTGGGGGGCTAACCAGGATGATCAGCACGAGCCGCAGTCTGCACAGGCCCCAATGATTTTCACATCAAGGCGCCTGATGTACAGCTCCTCCGTCTACCAATCGCTCTCCCATATCGATCCCCTCTTAAATGAGCCTTCCCCGCTTTGTACCATGAGCAATAATTAAAAAAGCAGCGCATTGATTTTAACTAATATTATGAGAGATCAGGATGTGCACATGCTTACAAAACAGCAAAGGCTCTTCAGCGATAGCGCCTTCAGCGGAAAAACAAAGCGAGCGGGAGAAAGCAGGAGCGCTGATTAAATTCCAAACAACAAAAGGATGCAAAGATACAAAATTCAAGCACAGCAAAAGCCATTTGTTTGTCTTGTAAAATACACACACACACACACACAAGTCGACCAAAGGCTGTCTTCTGTGATACAGCCTGTGGGTACACTCAAATTCCTCCATGCACCATTTGTTGAATTTTAACTGGTTTTAAAGGGGGAATAAACATCAGTTGTGCCTCAAAGGTTTAAGGATTTAGTGCAACATATCTCCAAAAAGTCAAGTCCTCCACTGGAACTTGCATAGTTGGGACAATAAATACTTTTGTAATTGTCCTCAAGCTTGTTAAATCTCACACGTTCAAAACCTTGAAGTGGTTGGAGATAAAGCCACAACAAAAGGTTTAACATTTGCAATAGGTCAAACTAGGAATTCAGATAAAAGTGTCATAATTACAATACCACCAGTCAGGGCTATCCAACCGGTGGCCCAGGGGTTAAATCTGGCACCATACCGTCCCATGAGTTCAGTTGAAAATTTGGTACATAAACTTTTTTGTAGCAAATTCCTAAAAACACTAGAGTAGGGTGGTCCCGATACCAATATTTTAGTACCGGTACCAAAATGTATTTCGATACTTTTCGGTACTTTTCTAAAAAAGTGGGACCACAAAAAATGGCAATATTGGCTTTATTTTAACAAAAAATCTTACGAAACATTAAACATATGTTTCTTATTGTGACCGAAGAACAATTTTGTCCTTAAATAAAATTATGAACATACGAGACAACTTGTCTTTTAGTAGTAAGTAAGCAAACAAAGGCTCCTAATTTGTCTGCTGACGTATGCAGTAATGTATTGTGTCATTTATCATTCTATTTTGTCAAAATTATGAGGGACAAGCTGTAAAAATGTATTATTAATCCACTTGTTCATTTACTGTTAATATGTTGTTTTTTTCCGTTTCAACATGTTCTATCTACACTTCTATTAAAATGTAATAATCACTTATTCTTCTGTTGTTTGATACTTTACATTAGTTTTGGATGATACCACGAATGTAGGTTTCGATCCGATACCAAGTCGTTACAGGATCATACATTGGTCATATTCAATTTCCTGAGTTTATTAAACATAATATGAATTTTTTTTAAAGTAAAAAAGATTGTGTGACGATAAAAAATATCAATGTAATCATAGTAGTATCGACTAGATACGCTCCTGTACTTGGTATCATTACAGTGGATGTCATGTGTAGATCCACCCATGGCATTTGTTTACATTTTGACGCCGGTGAGCTTTGGCGTGGAGTGAAGCATGTTTAGCTATTCCTCGTCCTGCAGGGATGATACTTGTAAGAAACGCACTTTATTTGTCGCCATGTGCTTTATAAATAAAGTTGATTTGATTTGATTTGATGGAGGCGAGGATTAGTGATTTAGAAGTAGCTAAAACACTGCAGACTGCAGATGAACGTTAGCCACTAGCTAGCTAGCCATGTCTTAAAGCACCTCTTACTGAGGGTGTTTCAGTGATATAGCTTCACCTTTATCTTTAATTTTTAGGCCAAAATTTGTCCGTTCTCCCTTTTCTGTCTACACACTGTGTGTGCTTGTAAGTACTCCGTGATTTTGCGCTGCCGAACACGCTCCTCTGCTCGAAAACCAGCAATGTCACGACGTGACGACGCGCCGTCATGTCAGGGAACCGGTACTTTTCAAACAGAGAATAGTACCATTTTTTATTCATTAGTACCGCGATACTATATATACCAGTGACGTGCAGTCAGGGGAGGCAGGTGAGGCGGGGCCTCACGTGCCATCATGGAAAGAAAAAAAATGTAAATAGAAAAAAAAAAAATTAAATTGTTATATGTATCCAGTGATTATACTATAAAGTTATTTTCCATTTAACTTCACCAGTTTTAGATTATTTTTATTCAAAATCGCTGAATTTTCACATTTGCCGTTCAAATACTGAGAAGAGACTTGCGGTGAGTCAGCAGGCAGTTGAGGCACGTCACTGAGTTGAGCCTCACCATGGATTGCGCAATGACTCGGCTAACTGCTGGCCTGCTGTGCAGTGAGACCGTATTGCTATATGAACTATATTATACATTTCCATAGTTTAGTTAGCTGAGGTATATAATGTACAGTGTATTTTGTCAACAACTGTATGTGTGTAACGTATTTCTTGTGCTGAGCAATCATAAAACTGCTGCGAAGACGCACTGGGTGAGGCTCGCAGTAATCCTGCCTCCTGGTGGTAGAGGGAGCTAGTGATCCCAGAGATCATTCTTGCGACTACTCGGCTGCAGAAGAAGTGACAACAAGCAGCAACAATTAGCAGCGATCGTTTATTTTTTCTTCTTGCCTGGACTATTAACATGGAGGATTACATATCTAAAATAAAACAGTTTTCTAAACTGGACTTTCAATCGAAGCAGGAGGTAATACTTAAAGGAAGATCTCCATCGAGACAGAGATACTTTTAAAACTGAAGAAGGATAAGGAAGACTTTTATAAACAAGTTATTGATGTTTTTGTTCAAAAGGAGCGGCGCATGGACTTAATTTATAAGTAAAGGTAAGACCATAATAACATTTTTTATTTTTATTAAATGTGCTTTTTTGTGTGCTACAGTTTGTATGTGTAAAGTTAAAGTTAAGTTAAAGTACCAATGATTGTCACACACACACTAGGTGTTTTGAAATGTGTCCTCTGCATTTGACCCATCCCCTTGTTCACCACCTGGGAGGTGAGGGGAGCAGTGGGGAGCAGTGGGCAGCAGCGATGCCGCGCCCGGGAATCATTTTTGGTGATTTAACCCCCAGTTCCAACCCTTAATGCTGAGTGCCAAGCAGGGAGGTAATGGGTCCCATTTTTTTATAGTCTTTGGTATGACTCGGCCGGGGTTTGAACTCACAACCTACCGATATAGACCAAAATTAAATGTCTACTGTAAAGGACGCTGGTTTACTGAAATATACAAAATAAGATGGATAATGAAAGATGAAGTCCAGACCGCCGGTCTTCAGCTTTCTGTAAATGTGACCCCCAAAACAATTTAGTTGAATATCCTTGCCACAAGTACTAAAAAACCACTCTATTATATTACATTCTCCAATGTGATTTTAAACCCATATTTCACATTTCTATCGAAAGTACAAAACCCCAAATGTCAACAACATATTTCAGTTACTCACATGCATGGGCGTGGAAGTGGAGGGATACGTTGGGTTGTTGGAGGGCCCCTGACCTTTTGGAAAGTTTAAAGATTGTTTTTTCTTCCATTTAAATTGTTACAAAAAAGGATTTCATCAATGATATTATAAAATTGAGTTGTTGTCAAAGCTCAATTTAAAAAGTTGCTTGAATCAAGTTGATGAAAGTCACAACGCTTATCCAAAATACAAAATGGTTTGTTCCACCTGGACCATCAAAACATGGCATGGAACACAGACGTCATAAAGTCATCAAAGCTCAACTTTTAGGCATTCACACACAGCACCAGAATTTTAGAACAAAATTAAGGTGATAGAATGAAAAGTACTATTATAATAAATCGTAACGTGTCTTCAAAGAGTAAAAATGCATTTCTTTCAACATGCATCATACCAAAAACGGTAATATTAAAAAAAATAAAAAAAAAGGATAGATGTTGATAGTCCAACTCATACTGACTGGTAGACACAAGCTATGGCGATGATCCATCCATCCATCCATTTTCTACCACTTGTCCCTGTCAGTAAAAAAAAACTGCATTTAGTTTAGATAATAATGAGTCATATATAATATGTGATCCATTACTTAAATTTGTTTTAACTATTAAATGAACCTAAAATATGACTTATTTTATCTTTGGGGAATATATTGGACACAATGTGTTGTCAAGTTTAAGCCATTGTGACACTATTCAATGTTTTTATTTTATTTTTTATAAATGGCTATAATGTATGATGTAAATGAGGGATTTTTAATCAGTGTTATGTTGGAATTCTTATTAATATTGATACTGTTATTATTTATTTTTGTTTGACTACTTTTGTATTGTTTTGTGTCGTGTTTTTGTGTCCTCTTAATTACTCTGTTGATTGCTATTCTGAATGTTGCTGGGCCGGGTTTGGTTTGGAATTGGATTTGTATTATTGTGGTGTATTATTTTGTTGGACTGGTTGATAAAAAATGTTAAATAAAAAATCTATTTGTGACAGCACAGTAGAAAGTGATGCACAAGTTTCACTTTTGCATCTCATTGCAAATAACTGTGGTGTGTTCATGGACCCTTAAAAAAGGTTAGAAACACAAGTGTCACTAGGTTTTAAAAGCAGGGGGAGACTTAACTCCCAGGAGATACACTAATAATAACATACAGTAATCATAATTACTATGTATTGTTATGATTTGTATTATCCACTAATGATGTGTATCATATCATCTCTAACCATCTGAAGTAATTGAAAAGTTTACAGATTTAAGTAACTATTTTAATTCATATTCTGGCCACTTTATATTGATTTTGTTGGCACTTTTTTGTCATTAAACTATTTTTCTTTTTGAACACAACCAAATTATAGAGGGGTTATCTATATATGTTCTAGATCAGGGGTCACCAACCTTTTTGAAACCAAGAGCTACTTCTTGGGTACTGATTAATGCGAAGGGCTACCAGTTTGATACACACTTAAATAAATTGCCAGAAATAGCCAATTTGCTCAATTTATCTTTAACTCTATGTTATTATTAATAATTAATTATATTTATTTTTGTGGAAACACTGATCATCTTAATGATTTCTCACAATAAATATATATACTATTAAATAAAAAAAAGAATGTATGGAACATCATTAGTAATTTTTCCTGATTAAGATTAATTTTAGAATTTTGATGACATGTTTTAAATAGGTTAAAATCCAATCTGCACTTTGTTTGAATATATAACAAATTGGACCAAGCTATATTTCCAACAAAGACAAATCATTATTTCTTCTAGATTTTCCAGAACAAAAATTTTAAAAGAAATTCAAAAGACTTTGAAATAAGATTTAAATTTGATTCTACAGATTTTCTAGATTTGCCAGAATATTTTTTTTGAATTTTAATCATAATAAGTTTGAAGAAATATTTCACAAATATTCTTCGTCGGAAAAACAGAAGCTAAAATGAAGAATTCAATTAAAATGTATTTATTATTATTTACAATAAAAAAAAAAAATTTACTTGAACATTGATTTAAATTGTCAGGAAAGAAGAGGAAGGAATTTAAAAGGTAAAAAGGTATATGTGTTTAAAAATCCTAAAATCATTTTTAAGGTTGTATTTTTTCTCTAAAATTGTCTTTCTGAAAGTTATAAGAAGCAAAGTAAAAAAAATAAATGAATTTATTCAAACAAGTGAAGACCAAGTCTTTAAAATATTTTCTTGGATTTTCAAATTCTATTTGAGTTTTGTCTCTTTTAGAATTAAAAATGTCGAGCAAAGCGAGACCAGCTTGCTAGTAAATAAATAAAATAAAATAAAAATAGAGGCAGCTCACTGGTAAGTGCTGCTATTTGAGCTATTTTTAGAACAGGCCAGCGGGCGACTCATCTGGTCGCGGGCACCGCGTTGGTGACCCCTGTTCTAGATATATTAATACCAACTTTAAAAAGTCAAAAACCTAATAAAGGTTTTTACAAGGGTTTTTAAATAGCTGATTTCAACCAAATCGATGCAATAATTAGTTTTTTTGCTTTTAGTGCATGAAAAAATACCG